>NC_037682.1:66499011-66716363 GCF_003255815.1 Theropithecus gelada | reverse complement strand
AAAAAAAAAAAAAAAAAAAAAAAAAAAAAAAAAAAGTAAAGGCATGAAACTCTTTTCCCAAAACATTTACAATGCAATTTATTAGCTAAGACTAATTCATAAAAAGCTTTAAAAATAGTTTTAAATAACTAGGGAGATGATGACAGATGCAATGTCACAAAATAACTGCCAAATGAATCTTACAAACAAACGCGGCAGTTAAGAGTCCACAGGAGAAAGAGAACAGGGCTGGGAAGGAGAGGCAACGCTTTCACAAGATGAGATGAAGCTGCATCTGGCCTGCTGACCATAGTTTGCCAATCTCTGGATTAGCAAGAAAGACAAATTAAGACAGTTGAGGCTGGGCATGGTAGCTCATGTCTGTAATTCCATCACTTTGGGAGGCCAAGGCAGGAGAATCTCTTGAGACTAGCAGTTTGAGACCAGCCTGGGCAACATAATGAGACCCCATCTGCACAAAAAATAAAAAATTGGCCAAGTATGGTGGTGCATATTTGTAGTCCCAGCTACTCAGGAGGCTGAGGTGGGAGCATCACTTGCTGCAATGAGCCTTGATTGTGCCACTGCACTCCAACTTGGGCGACAGAGCAAGACTCTGTCTCAAAAAAAAAAAAAAATTAAGACAATTCAGCTCCCTTCAGAAAACGAATTCTTTAAAAGACCACAGTGCAAAATGATGCTGTCATGAAAGCAGACTTTCTCACTGGTTGATTCAGGAAAAAAAAAAAAAAAAAAATTAAGACAACTGAGATCAACAGGATTTGCAAAAGCAGGTTATCAGATAAGAGTAGAGTCAAAGTGAATAAGATTTCCTGTTGAATCCAGAAATGGCCCCAACAACAAGGCTTTGTTGTTAGGTAATCCACACTGGATCAGCATAGTCAAAGCAGCAAGAGGCACACTTAAGGAGGTCACGGAAAACACAGACATAGGAATGCTGCTAAGATGAAGGCTTTGGACCTTATGGCCTTTTATCCTAGGCAGACCAAGACCATGTGGTTGTCCCCACTACCACATCTACCACCACCATGGTACAAAATCCTTTGGAATTAAGTTTTGCCCTGTTTGAGGCAAAGAATTATTCCTGTTAGTCCACAAGGTAGAATGATATCAGAAAAAAAGTGCAGGATTTGGAACCAGACAGACCTGCAGTCACCTAGTGACTATGTGCCTACCAGTATTTATCTTTACTAAGCCTGTGTCTTCATTCATAACATGGGAGTAGCACTTACCTCAACACAGTTGTTCATCTCACCTAATCCTCTAATACCTACTTGGTATAGATGGTAGGCATTCAATGGTAAGTAACTGGCCTCCCTGTCTTTTAGACTCTGTCTTCCCATCTATCTTTCGCACTGCTTCCCATTCTTTATAAAGAGAACTGACCCTACCACCCTCCCACTTAATAACTTTTATTGGCTTCCCATTGCCTCCAAGATTTGTAAACAGGACCCAATCTGCCACTTCAGCCAATCTTCTACTATTCCTTCACTACTCATTTTCTCCTCAGCCCTCACACATCTCCCTAATCCTAGATATGCCATACCCTGCCTCCACTAGGACTTTATATATGCCACGTCCTCCTCCCAAAATGATTTTGTTCCCTTTTCACTATATGATTTGCTATTCATACTTCAAAACCCTGTTCACTGCTCTCTCCTTTGCAAAGTTTTCCCACTAACCCAGAGAGAATTGTGTTAGCTTCCTGTAGGCCCTCATGGCATTCTACACTTATCTCAATTGTAGTAACATTTACTACTTGTGTTATAATTACTTGACTTTGCCTCTGACTTCCTAACTTGAAGTTAGGGATGATCTCTAGGTATGTGTCTCAGTGTCAGACAATGGCTCAATTTTTTTTTTTTTTTTTTTTTGCTGAATCAACCAATGAGAAAGTCTGCTTTCATGACAGCATCATTTTGCACTATGGTCTTTTAAAGAATTCGTTTTCGGAAGGGAGCTGAATTTTCTAAAGTTTTTCTTTATAATTAAGGCAAAAGTGAATTTACTAAAGTCAGTCTCATTATCATCAACTTTAGATTAACACAGTCCAATCTTTTGAGGTTGCATTGTAATAGTTTTATAGAACTAAACACTAGAAAATTACAAGAGAAATGGCAAAACAGAAGGAAGGGAAAATAAGTCCATAAACACCAAAACTGAACACGAGTTGTCTTTGGGCTTACAAATTTAGTTGTACATACATGTGAGGAGAAAGACTGGCATGATGGAAGTTCATGCAAAAAATAAAAAAGAACAATTTTTGTTTTGCCTGCCAATACAACCTTTGGCATCATTAATAAGAATTTAGCACTCAGATGGGAAGACAGTAAGTCATGTTATACTTGGCTCTGGTCAGGCATTAAAGTATCAGGTTTTCTGAGTGGCATATTTAAAGATGACTAGAATGGTTAAGGAATCATGACATATAAAGAAAAACTTTCCAGCTTTTTAGGAATTTTTCCTTCATTAAATATTTACTGAGTGTCTAATACATTCCAGATACCATATTAATTGTTAAAGACATAATCCCTGACCCCAAAGAGCTCAGTGTAGTGCCAGAGAAAGACATATAAATAAAGAACTTTAACCCAGTGAAATGAGGGATTCACAAGATCAAATGATGGCAAAAATGAAGGAAGAATCAACTCACGTTTGAGTGAGAAAACATTTTACCGAGCACTTACGTTTCACTTGGGTCTTAAAGGATGAGTATAAATTTGCCAGGTAGGTAAGAAAGAAGAGTATTCCAGGCAGAATAATCATAGGTGAGGAATATCAGAAAGGCTTCAAAAAGCATATGATATTCCAAGAACTCTGAGTAGTATGATAAAACCAGAATCTTGGGGAAGGAAAAAAACAGAACAAAGAGATGAGTATGACGAGTTTAATCTAAAAACTTAGAAGTAATCATGGTCTCTAAATACTTGAATACTGAAACTAGGGAAGCAGATTTTGATTCACTAAAAAAGAAAACTTTCAAACAATTAAAATTGTCCAAAACTATCCCTCTTTGACTAGAACAAAAAATAAAAATAAAAATTGTCCAAAAATAGAGAGCAGGGAGTACAAAGTAATCAGAATGGGAGAAATATCCCTATTAATGTATATGATTAATACCTCCACAGGTGTTCAGACCTCATCTTCCTTACTTAGCTCATTCCATTTCCTCCACGCTCTCCAGCAGCATCAATTTCTTCCTCTCTACTATGATAATATACAAATCTAAAATATAAACATGACTTGATACCATCTATCTTAAAAATAAAACATTCTTGGATTATTGTCCCCACTGTAGGTACTGACCCATTTATCTGCCCCCATTACTGCAAATTCTTCCAAAGAATTGTCTAAATATTATATTCACTGTTTCTGCTTTCTCATTTCTTTTTTGTTTGAGATGGAGTCTCGCTCTGTCGTCCAGTCTCTGTCACCCAGTCTTGAGATGGAATCTCCCTCTGTCGGCTCACTGCAACCTCTGCCTCCCAGGTTCAAGCAATCCTCCCACCTCAGCCTCTCAAGTAGACAGGATTGTATCGCCATGCCTGGCTAATTTTTTTTGTATTTTTAGTAGAGACGGGGTTTCACCCTGTTGGCCAGGCTGGTCTCAAACTCCTGACCTCAAGTGATCCGCCCGCCTTGGCCTCCCA
Source organism: Theropithecus gelada (assembly GCF_003255815.1). Lineage (NCBI taxonomy): Eukaryota > Metazoa > Chordata > Mammalia > Primates > Cercopithecidae > Theropithecus > Theropithecus gelada. The sequence goes on along the minus strand of NC_037682.1, from coordinate 66,712,713 downwards.
AAGTGCTAGGATTACAGGCGTGAGCCACTGCACCCAGCCTTGCTTTCTCATTTCTAATGCTCACCGTAACCTACTCTATTAGGGCCTTTTCTTTGTCCTACCACATTACCAAAACTGCTCTTAATAAAGTCTAAGTCACCAAGAAAGACTTCCAAGGTACCCCAGGGTACATATACAATATGAGCACAAAAGAGTTCCATGAATAAGTTGAATCTGATGTACAAACAGAATCTTTACTTAGCCTAAAAACTAGGGATCTTTAAAATTAAAATATCTAATACTAGCCTTATTTAAGTTATCAATCTGGGATAAATTGGCTCAGCTTCAGCCTTTTTTTTTTTTTTTTTCCTGAAACAGGGTCTCACAGTCATCCAGGCTGGAGTGCAGTGGTGTCATCTCGGCTCACTGCAGCCTCAACCTCCTGGGTTCAAGCGATCCTGCTGCCTCAGCCTCCTGAGTAGCCAGAATTACAGGCGTGTGCCACCATGCCTGGCTAATTTGTGTGTGTGTGTGTTTTTAGCAGATACAGGGTTTCACCATGTTGGCCAGGCTGGTCTCGAACTCCTGGCCTCAAGTGATCTGCCTGCCTCGGCCTCCCAAAGTGCTGGGATTACAGGCATGAGCCACCGCACCTGGACAGCTTTAGCTTAACATTCTTTCACAGAGGTTTGTGTCTTACTCATCTTTGTATCCCTAGCACCTGGCAGAGCGCTTGGCGCAAATATGTGGTATGTGCTCCCTGAGGGTGTACAAAATGAATGACTGCATATAGTAACAGTTAACATTTATCAGGTATTTACTTTCTATAAGCACTTTACACATATCATTTCATTTAATCCTCACAACTCTGCAAAATAACTCCCATTATCCTCGTACTAAAAAAGAAGAAATTTAGGCACAGAATTTAAGAGGCTTGCCCAAAGCCACACAGCTACTAAGTAGTAGAACCAGTATGCAAACTCAGATCCACTAACTTCCAATCCTGTGTCCTTTCCAGAATGCTATTTAGGATGCAAAATGTTTTTATACTGAAGTATTTAGTGAAAAATTTTCTCTCTCCTGCAGGCATTTTACAACCCTTCTGACTTCATCAGAAAAGTAAACATGTAAGCATATTATTGTGCCTGGGATTCAGTAGGTGAAACATCCAGGTAAGCTCACAAAGAAAACTGGCCTGGTGGTGCATTTGCACAAATGACCATCTTTCTTCCTCCCTTCATTCATATTTAGCTTATACTATACAATTATCATCTTATTTTATATTATCCTAAGTGCTATAATCAAACCATCTAAGCTGATAAACACATATGAGAGGCTTTAGAGAGGTATTAGAGAAAGAAATGCAACACAACAGTAAATCTCAGTCAATGAATTGATCAGGTTGGCGTTAAAGATTGACTAGTTGAGAAATTCTGAATTGAGGCTACAATAAAGTCATTTATTACACAAATATTTATGAACCTACTACTTGCCAGATACTGCAGCACCATGGAAATTTAGGCCATCCTCCCCAAATCCTACCCCAGGTCTCGGCATTTCAGGCCAAATCTCCTAGTCACCAAAAGCTCAGTTTAAGTTCTTAGAAAGTACAAAAAACAAGTACTTTTTCACTAGCAAATGTGATAAAATATTTGTATGACTGGATTCTCAAACCAATATGTATCTATTTTGACAGTACATCTCCATTACAGATTAAATATTTCTATTGTTACTAACATTTATTGATGACATACTATGGACTATTAGTACCTAACCAATAGCTTTGAAACTTTTAATACAATCCACAATAAGAAATACATTTTACATCAATCCCCAGTACATGTGAAACTGAAACAAATGGTTCATTATGCTAATATCTATTCTATTCCTTTAAAAAAATGCTAATCTTATCCCATTAATCTGATTTTACTGTTTAAATATCACTATGAAACACTTAATATTGATTATCCTATTTAAACCTTACGACAATCCTTTGAGGCTGTTACCATTATTATCTCCACTTACAAATATGGAAGCTGAGGCTCAGAAAAGCTAAATGTTCTACTCAAAGTCAAAAAATTAGCTAAGTAACTGAGGGAGCAGAATTTAAACCAGGCAGTTGGCTACGCAACTCATAGGGCAAAAAAGAGGTTCACAGTATAGGGCCCAGCACAGCTCAATACATAAAGTTTAAAACAAAAAACAAAAAACACAGCATCCGTAGTAAATTAACATTTACTGAAGGATTAAGTGCCAAGTACTGTGCTAGGGGTTTCCACACATATTCTTATTTAAGCTTTACAATAACCCTTTGTGGTTGTAGTGTTTACTTTTTACAGACCAGAAAACTGAAACCTCTGAAGGATGTTAATTAAGCAGCTTTGTCAGGGTCAATGAGAAAAACTGGCAGAACTGAGATTCAAATCCAGATTTTCTGATTTCAAATTCATTGCCCTTCCCTAAAACGCATGACCTGCATAAATAAAAGTGATTTTTTTTTAAAGACCCATTTTTCCCTTAGATCAGGCAAAGGAATCATTCATAGAACTAATTCAAATTACATCAAGAAAGTTAAAACTTTCTATTTTCCAGACTAGTTTATACATTACAGAAGCATTTTCCACAATGCTGAATACAGAATGAGTATCCCTTATCTCAAATGTTGGGGACCATCAGTGTTTCGGACTTTCTTTGGATTTTTTAATATTTGTATATATGTAATGAGTTTTCTTAAGGATAGAAACCAAGTCTAAATATGAAATTGATTTATGTTTTCTTGTTTTAAATTATTTTGTAGAGAGAAGGTCTTGATGTTGCCCAAGCTGGTCTTGAACCCCTGGCCTCAAGCAATTCTCCTACCTCGGCCTCCCAAAGTATTGGGATCATAGGCATGAGCCACCACGCCCAGCCCATTTATGTTCCATATATACCTTATATACATAGCCTGGAGGTAATTTTGTATATATATATTTTTTTATCAAGACAAAGTCTTGCCCTGTCACCCAGGTTAGAGTATGGTGATGCAATCATAGCTCTCTGCAGCCCCAAACTCCTGGGCTCAAGCAATCCTCCCACCTCAGCCTCCTGAGTAGCTGGAACTACAGGCGTGCACCAACACACCTGGCTAATTTTTTTTACTTTTATAGAGACAAGGGTCTCCTTATATTGCCCAGGCTGGTCTTGAACTCCTGGCCTCAAGTGATCATCCCACCTCAGCCTCCAGAGTAGCTGGGATTACAGGCACAAGCCCCTGTGACCAGCTAATAATTAAAATCGTTTTGTGCATGAAACAAAGTCTGTGTTAAGTACTTACATGTAGAATTTTCCACTTGTCATGTCAGCACGTACAGTTTCAGATTTTGGCACATTTTGGATTTCAGATTTTCAGTTAGGGATATTCAATCTGTAGTAGACAGAGCCAAAGACTCAAAAGCAAGCCAAGCCCAAGACTATACAAAACTAGCCCAAATCTACTTTAAGTGATGGCAAAAAAAATTACTACAACTAATATTTCCCCAACAAGTTACCTTATATGTTAGTATGACTAAGTATCAAAAATGCACATGGAGGCTGGGCATGGTGGCTCACACCTGTAATCCCAGCACTTTGAGAGACTGAGGCAGGAGGATTGCTTGAACCCAGGAGTTCAATAATGAAAGAAGAAATAATGGGTAAGAGAAACCTGCAGTTGTAAGATTAAAGTGTACTGATTTAATTGATTTATTATAGAATTCTGTTATTCCTAGTCGTTTAATGAAAACACACTAGCCAAGAGGCTATATGTATGCAAGGTACTGTGTAACACAGGAAATAAACATATTCATGTAGATTATTCACAGAGGAACTGCAAGCAGTTATTTTGAAAAAATGAAGAGCTACTGGTAGATATGTTTAGATGTCAGTAACCATGTATCCCCATAATTTAACAATTTGGGGGATATCTTTCATATCTACAGCTAAAATGAACAAATGGCTTCAGTAATACTAAGCCTGGCCTCTACCTTCTCCTATGAACTATAATTCTTATATCCATAACCTGCTTTCTACCAAGATGAGACAAATATTTCCAGTCCCTGGAAAAGCTAGTGGCAATTTATAAGCAAACTGGCAGCTTTCTGTTCCTGCAGTATACATCAAAAAAAGAAATATGATGGCTATCGCTTAGATTCTCAAGTTCTGCCCAAAGCCCAGGAATGGGCTCTCCAAGAGTACCCTGAATTCAAATTCTGAGTAAAATCTGTTCTGCTCTTGGTTCTTACAATTGTACTTTCCCTTTTTCATGCACTCTATTTCCTTCCTTTCATTATCAAACTGTGAAACAGTAGTCTAAAGCCAGGCATGGTGGCTCACACCTGTAATCCCAGCACTTTGAGAGACTGAGGCAGGAGGACTGCTTGAACCCAGGAGTTCAAGACCAGCCTAGGCAACATGGTGAGACCCTGCATAGTACTAAAAACACAAAAAATTAGCCGGGCGTGGTGGCACATGCCTATAGTCCCAGCTACTTTGGAGGTGGGAGGATCGATTGAGCCTGAAAAGTAGAGGCTGTAGTGCACCATGATTTCACCACTGAACTCCAGCCTGGATGACAGAGGGAGACCTTGTTGGGGGTACAGGGAGAGTCTAGTCTATATTGGCTGATTGTTTCTTCATTTCTCACTCAACCTACTGAAATGTCTCCTATCTTTTGCACTTACATAAATGGCATCAAAGGATACATATTCTTTTGCAACTTTTCCTTTTGCAAATATTTTTCCAGATTTATCCATGTTGATATATACCCAGTTCATTCATTGTAACAGCTGTAGAAACTAATTTATCCCTTCTCCTATCAAAGACAACTGTTACTACATTTTCCAGTACTACAGTGCTGTAATGTGAGCATCATTGTATGTGTGCATATGTACACAAGAGCTTCACTATGGCACACACCTATTAATGGAATCTCTGCATAGCAAGGAATCTCTCTCTTCAACCTTACTAGATATGGCCAAACTGCTCTCCAACATGGTTGCATGGCAACTTATACTCCTCCAGCAGTATATACGTGCTCATTAATTATAATTAATCAATTACAAATTATAGCAGTCTGATGGCATCGCATCACTGGTTTAATTTGCATTTCCCTGATTACTAATGATGTTGTGTATCATTCCAGATGTTTACTGGCCTTTCAGTTTCCTTCTATGAAATGCCTATTCAACTCTTCTCACCATTTTTCTAATAAGGTATCTGTCTTAGTGATTTGTAGTTCATATATGTTGGATATCAATCTTTTGTCAGTTATTTCACTGCAAATATCTTCTCCCAGCCTCTGGTTGGTCTTCTTAATCTCTTTTTCTGTTTCTGGTGTGTTTGTTGTTTTCTGTTTCTTTTGAGGCAGGGTGTCGCTTCTGTCACCCAGGTTAGAGTGCTCACTGCAGCCTGAAACTTCTGGACTCAAAGTATCCTTCCACCTCAGCCTCCTGAATAGCTAGGTCTACAGGCACGCCCCACGACGCCTGCCTACATTTTTATATTTTTTGTAGAGACAAAGTCTCCCCATGTTGCCTAGGCTGGTGTTGAACTCCTGGCTCAAGCAATCCTCCCACCTCAACCTCCCAAAGTGCTGGGATTATAGGCAAGAGCCACCATGCCCGGCCCAATTTTTAATTTTAATGTGGTCATATTATCAGTCTTTACGTTTTGTGTTTGTTTGAAAGTCCTTCTCTACTCCATTTTCATAGAGATACTCCTAGCATTTTCTAAGTTTCACAGTTTGACTTTTAATCCATTTACAACTTTTTTTTTTTTTTTTTTTGAGACAGAGTCTAGCTCTGTCACCCAGGCTGGAGTGCAGTGGCATGATCTCAGCTCATTATAGCCTCTGCTTCCCGGGTTAAAGCAAATCTCCTGCCTGTACCTCCTGAGTAGCTGGGACTACAGGCATGCGCCACCACGCCTGGCTAATTTTTGTATTTTTAACAGAGACAGGGTTTCACCATGTTGGCCAGGCTGGTCGTAAACTCCTGACCTTGAGTGATCCACCCACCTCAGCCTCCCGAAGTGCTGGGATTACAGGCGTGAGCCACCATGCCTGGTTCTACAAATAATTTTTTGTATATGGTGCTAAAGATCTATTTTTTTTCTTGTTTTCTGTGAGGTTAGCTAACTAACCATGTCAAGTAAAAATGACACCTTTACCCCAGTGACTTGTAATGGCCACTCATTATCCACCAAATTTAAACATATGAGGGCATGTTTCTATGCTCTTTAATTTTAAAATCAGTTATTCAACCACCGTGATACTAATACCTCACTGTCTTAATTAATATGGCTTTAAACAGCTTGATATTTGAGAAAGCAAATCCACCCATCATGTTCTTCAAAATGGTCTTGACTATTCTTGGCCACTAATCATCCTTATTAATAAATTCCACTTTAAAAGCAAAGACAGTGGCTGGGTACAGTGGCTCACACTTGTAATCTCAACACTCTGGACAGGCCAAGGCAGGGGGATACACTGAAGACAGGAGATCAAGACCTGCCCTGGCAACATTGCGAAACCCCATCTCTATTTTTAAAAAATAAAAAAGAATTGGGAGGCCGAGGAGGGCAGATCACAGGGTCAGGAGATTGAGACCATCCTGGCTAACATGGTAAAACCCCGTCTCTACTAAAAAAAAAAAAAAATACAAAAAATTGACCGGGCATGGTGGTGGGCACCTGTAGTCCAAGCTACTCGGGAGGCTGAGGCAGGAGAATGGCGTGAACCCGGGAGGTGCAGGTTGCAGTGAGCCGAGATCGTGCCACTGCACTCCAGCCTGGGGGACAGAGCGAGACTCCGTCTCAAAAAAAAAAATAAAAATTAAAAATAAAAATAAAAATAAAAATAAAAAAGAATTAGCCAGATGTGGTGGCTCATGCCTGTAGTCCCAGCTACTCAGGAGGCTTGATTGAACCTGGCAGGTGGAGGTTGCAGTGAGCCAAAATCACGCCACTGAACTCCAGCCTGGGCAACAGAGTAAGACTGTCTCAAAAGAATAAAACATAAAAAAAGAAAGTTTCTTTCTCCTATTCCACAAGTTCTAGTTTTTTAAAAATAATGAATGATAAATTTTGTCAAATGCTATTTTGAGCCATCTATTGCAATGACCATATAGTTTTACTCTCCTTTAGTTTGTTAATATGGTGAATTACATTAGATTCTTAATGTTAAGCCAAACTCCTATTCTTCAAATAACTGCTACTTGGTTGTGATTTTCTAGAAATATACTACTAGATTCAGTCTATGTTTCACCTGAGATTTTAAAAATCTGTGTTCATGCCAGGTGTGGTGATTCACACCTGTAATCCCAGCACTTTGGGAAGCAGAGGCAGGAGGATCGCTTGAGGTCAGAAGTTAAGACCAGCCTGAGCAACACAGTGAGACCCCCATCTCCACAAAAAAATAGAAAAAAAAAGAAATAAAAAGATAAAAAATAATTAAAAAAAAATCTCTGTTCATGAGAGTTGCCTGTACTTTTCCTTTTTCATACAGTTCTTGTGTGAATTTGTTATCAAGTTGTAAAAGCCCCCAAAACAAGTCTGGAAACATTTTATTTATTCCCTGGAACCATCCATCCTTCCATATTTGGGTAATCATCTGTGCCTGGTACTTCTTCTTCAATGGACAGTATTTCTTCTTGCTTTTTTTATGGAAAAGTTTCAAATATATTATTAGAGAAACCAGTAAAATGAACTACCACAAATCATCCAGCTTCAGCCATCAATCATTAGCAATCTTATTTTCTGTCCTCCCCCAATCAATACCTGCTCCCTATCTCCTGGAACAAATTTGAAGTTATTTTGAAGCAAATCCCAGACATCATATCATCTTAGCTATAAACATTTTTAACATCTAAGAGAATGATTATTTTAAAATATATAACCAGAAAACTGTCACACTAAAAATGTAAGTCTTTAATTAACCAACAAATATCCAGCTGGCATTCAAATTCTCATCAAATGTTTTCATACAGTTTTTTCAAATCAGGACCCAAGTAAGTTCATACACTTAAACTGGTTGTATCTTTTAATCCATGGGTCGCCCCTCTATTGCTTTTTTTCTGTAATTTATTTGTGTAAGAAAGTGGGTCATTTGTCCCTTAGTTTCCCCATGTTCTGCATTTGGTTCACTGTGTCCACATGGTGGTATTACTTAGCGGGCAGATTTTACTCTTTGCTAGTTAGTTACGTTTCTAGTCCTATTTTCTATATATTCTTGAGTCAGCTGTGATGTTATACTTTTCCACAAAACTATTTTATCCAATTTTTCAAATTCATGGGCAGAAAGTTTTCCATATTCTATATTTATAGGTTTTTTAAAATCTTCATTGTATCTGTAGTTGTATTCCCTTTTTCATTCCTAACATTTATGCCTTTTCTTTGATCAATATTGCCAGCAGTTAGGGTTATAGATCTTAATCTTTTCAATGAATTAGATTTTGGCCTTGCTAATTCTTTTGTTTTCTATTCCATTAATTTCTGCTCTTTATTCTTTCCTATCTTCTACTTCCTTTAGGTTTTATCTGCTGTTACTTTTTTAACTTCTTCAGTTGATCCCTTGATTTTGTTCTTTTTTTTTTTTTTTTTTTTTTTTTTTTTGAGACATTGCCCAGGCCGGAGTTGTTGCCCAGGCTGGAGTGCAATGGTGCGGTCTCAGCTCACTATAACCTCCATATTCTAGGTTCAAGCAATTCTCCTGCCTCAGCCTCCCAAGTAGCTGGGATTACAGGCACCCGCCACCACACTTGGCTAATTTTGTGTATTTTTAGTAGAGACGGGGTTTCACCATGTTGACCAGGCTGGTCTGAAATTCCTGACCTCAGATGATCCACCAGCCTCAGCCTCCCAAAGTGCTGGGATTGCAGGCGTGAGCCACCATGCCCGGCTGGTTTTGTTCTTTACTGACGTTATTTAAATTTTTTTTTTTTCAATTTCCAAACATGAATTGGAGGGGGAATTGGTTATCTTTTCATTATTAATTTCTAATTTTATACTACAGTCAGATAAGATGGTTTATGTATCTCTCATATTTGTCAAAACTTCCTTTGTGCCTAAATGAATCTAGGAAAAATTACATAAATGTTGCATATTTGTTTAAAAAGAATGCATGTTCTCTAATCTAGGAGGTGTATGGTTCTATATATGTGTAGTAGGTCAAGCTATATATTGTATTTCTTTTCAGGATTAACCCCATTCGTTTTGAGACAGGATCTCTCTCTGTCACCTAGGTTGGAGTGCAGTGACACGAACACAGCTCACTGCAGCCTCGATCTCCTGGGCTCAAGCAATTCTCCTGCCTCAGCCTCCTGTATTGCTGGGACCATAGGCGCATACCACCACATCTGGCTAACTTGATTTATCATCTGGCTAAATGAGAGACAGGGTCTCATTTTTTTGCCCAGGTTGGTCTCAAACTCCCGGACTCAAATGATCCTCCCACCTCGGCCTCCCAAAGTGATGAGATTAGGATGAGCCACCACGTCCAGTCTACCTGTAAATGTTTAATGTGCATCTGACTTAAAGCCTAAAGTTGATCAATATCTCTATCTTCTTATTGAACTACGTTATGTATAGATAGAATTTTAAAAATCTGTTATGAGAATCACTTTTCTCCCCGCTTACATTTTATCCTTGCCCAGTATTTTAGTTTTGCCTTGGTTTTAGCCCCTACACATCAGTCATAATCATTTTGTTTTATACAGTCAACACTAGCTTAGACTACCTACCGACTTCTTTCTTCACCACAACTTCTTATATCCTATTTTCTCCCCTAAGTTACATTTTTCTTCCTGCACTATATGCTTTAGGTTTATAATAGTACTTTTAGAAAGTGTGGTAAATTCTCTTTTTCCTGTCTGAAAATATTTCTATTCTGCCCTCACTTTTTTTTTTTTTTTTTTTTTTTGAGATGGAGTTTTGCTCATGGTTGCCCAGGCTGGAGTGCAGTGGTGTGATTTCAGCTCACCGCGTCCTGGGTTCAAGCAATTCTCCTGCCTCAGCCTCCCAGTGATTACAGGCATGCGCCACCATGCCCGGCTAATTTTTTGTATTTAGTAGAGACAGGGTTTCAACATGTCAGGCTGGTCTTGAACTCCTGACCTGAGGCGATCCGCCCACCTCAGCCTCCCAAAGTGCTGGGACTACAGGCGTGCGCTACCGCGCCCAGCGCCCTTACTCTTATAACTTACCTGAATATGAAATTCAGATCTCTCTCAAGGCTGAAGATATTACTCAATTTTCTTCTGGTCTCTCTTATAGCTTAAAAGATACACGCTTTCAGTCTGATTACTGCTCCTTTGTCTTTTCTTTTTGGTTATACTTAATAGTCTTTGGTGTTCTGAAGTTTCACTGCAATGTGTTTAGTTGTGGGGTTTTGTTGCTGCTTTTCTGTTGTTAATTCTTACAGGTGCAGTGGCTCACGCCTGTAAAGTCAACACTTTGGGAGGCCAAGGTGGGAGGATCACTTGAGCCTGGGAGGTCAAGGCTGCAGCAAGCTATGACCACACCACTGTACTCACGCCTGAGCTACAGAGCAAGACCTTGTCTCAAAACAAAAACAAAAAACCTCTTGCTAGGGCCTCATGAGACTCGAACCTAAGGATTCAGGACTTTTTACTAATTCTAAAAAATTATCAAATCATCTTCTCTTCAAATTCCACACCTCCTCCACATTTTTTTTTTCCTCCTGGAAGTACTATTACATGTTGGATCTTCTTGATTTGTTCTTCTCATTTTTCTTCACCTTCTTTCAAATTTTCCTTTATTTATTTGTATTCTTGAGAATTTCCTCATGTCTATGTCCCACCTTACTAATCTCTCTTCATCTGTGTAAACTATTGTTTCACTTATTTATGAGATTTTTAACCTCAATGACTATATTTTTCACTATGTTTCATTCTTTTTCAAATGTGCCTGTTTCATAATGCTTTATTCATTTCTTGGGATGTCAATTCTTTAAAGTCTTTAGCCACTTAAAATATGCTAATTTAAATTATCTCTCAAATTGTCACTCTCTTATCCCAGTTCTTGGAGCTATAATCCTCCTGCTTGCTCCTTCTGCTGACTCTCATTTGTGGTACAAAGCCATTTCCTCATGTGTCGTCATTCTTAATCGTAAGTTCATCTTCAGTTGGGCTTATTTCTTCTGTAGGAATCCCTTGTGGTCTAAGGTATGGATGTGCCTCTCAAAGTCTTGTTTTTCCTGTCTCCAGGTGACCCAGATGGATGTATCACTAGCTTGAAGTCTGTTTTTATATTAATTTCTGAGCCATATAATATAAACCCAGTTCCCAAATGTAAGCAAAGTATATATCTTGTGCTTCAATTTCCCAGGCAAACTTTTTTCATTTTCTCTTTTCATAGAGCTCAAGCAAATCAAGACAAGATTTCTTGCCGTCTCCTTGTGTAATAGGGAAGATTATTTTTCTAGCCCACCCTTTCACCTAGAGTGCAGCACATAAAAAATCTCAGCTTTATGCAGAAATTTTCATTCTGGTTCCTTTTTGCATATGGTTAAAACTCAACCTGCTAGGAAGGGGACACCTGAAATAACCCTTCTCCACACTCCTCACTCTGCTCCAGGGCAATATAGCACAGGGTCAAGGGCTTACAGTTTTGGTTTGTAGATCCATTTTTGTTTTTGGAAACTGGAGATTTTCGTATCTTTCCTATATATGCAAGAATGCATTTAAAAGAACTGTCATTCTTTATTATGCAGCTTTTCTGCATATTTGTGTCAGGAGTTTTAGCCATCTTGCTAAAAAGAGAATTTGGGCTCTCCAATCCATTTGCTACAACACTTCCATGGGAGTGATCTCTCTAAAGTTCAAAGATGAATTCCTCTTTGAAACTCCTCAGTCTATCCTCATTCCTTAGCATTGCACTCAAAGTCCACTATTATTCAGCAACTGCCCATTTCTGCAGTCCCACGTGCTTCCACTCTCCCATATGCACTCTATATTCTAACCATTTCTGCTTACAATCCCCAGAACGCTCCTTGTTTCATGCTCCTATGCCTTTAAATGTACTGATTTCCCTCTCTCATCTTTATTCTGATGTCATCCACCTAATGAATACTCATGGTCAAATGTCTGGCATTTACTGAAGCCATTCCTGACCCATCCAAACTAGATTATCTTCTTTGTGAAAATACCTTACATTTGTTGAGCGAGCTCTTTATATGCCAAGCATTGTAATAATTCATTTAGTCTTTAACAACAACCTTACGATTTTAATACTATTACTATTCCCATTTTCCAAATGAAGAAACTAAGACAGAGATTGTTCAATAACATACAGCTATAAATAGCAAAGCTAGAATTTGCACCCAGGTAGTCTGTCTCCAGATTTTCCTTTATTAGCCTGCTCTATTAATATATACTATATTGCCTTCTACAATTATATCTTGCATAACAGCTATTATAATACTTACCATACCACATTTCAGTTGCATATTTACATCCCAATCTTCCCAACTACACTTTGGGACAGAACCATGCTTTACCTCCTCTATTTGCAGCTCCAGTGCCTAGGCCTAGCACACAGAAGACCCTGAAATGGTTACTAAATGAATGAATGACTGAAGTTAATGCCACAGCCAATGCTTTAGTCCAGGCCCTCTTCATCACTTGCCTAAACTACTAAAACAGTCCCTTAACGACTTCCGGCCTCCAGTTTCTACTCACATCTTTCCTCTTCCAACCAATATATATTGTCTTTCTAAAGCACATTATGATGTCATTCCACCACTTAAAAATCTTGAAGAGTTTTATAGGATAAAGTCCAAAATTATTTTACCCTAATACACAATGGCCTTCATGATCTAACTTTTTCAGTCTCTTCTCTACTTCCCCACTCCAGTCCACACTCCACCTATATTTAGCTTTTTGCCAATCCCTGAACATCCCAAGCACCTTCAAGCCTTTCTACATGCAGGCTCTTCTACCTGGAACGGACATCCCCTCCTTTCTCATCTGGTGAATAACAAATACCTCCTAAATTCCTGCTGTTCAATCCTGAATTCTGTAAGTTGGAGCTATTCTTCAATAGTAATAATGTTTAGTTGGTAAAGTTGCATGTAATCTCAAGAGCTTTAAAAAACATCTTAGCACAGGGCAAATGTTTCCTGCACTGGTATAACACATAAGGATACTCTCAAATTCTCAGATATGTGTCATTAAGGATAAAGAAATGAGTCATTTTACATATTTTAAACAAATCCTTACAGATTAGGGAATTCCTGTCCTCTTGCACTACAATCACATGGTTTCATTATTCATTAGTCCTAAATGTAATTTAGGCCGCACACATAGCAAACTGTCTGTCAACTGAGTAATAAACCAGAACTACTTGCTTTTCACAGAAAGGGGACATTTTTTAAATGCAGAAATGTTAACCCTAAGTGAACAGGGAAGTTGACATGGGATGAGAAGGGATAAGTGAGGCACTATCCAATTGTTTTTTATCTATTCAATTTTCATGTTTTGTTTGTTTTTCAGAGAGAGTCTCGCTCTGTCGCCCAGGCTGGAGTGCAGTGGCGCAATCTCAGCTCACTGCAACCTCCGCATCCCTGCCTCAGCCTCCCCAGTAGCTGGGACTATAAGCATGCACCACCACGCCTGGCTAATTTTTGTATTTTTAGCATAGACGGGGTTTCCCCATGTTGGCCAGGCTGGTCTCAAACCCCTGGCCACAAGTGACCCGCCCACCTCTGCCTCCCAAAGCGCTGGGATTACAGATGTGAGCCACCGCGCCTGGCCTATCTATTCAATTTCTGAAAAGCACTTTCAACACCACGAAGAGAAAAAAATTTAAACTGCCAATTTAAAAGATTCACCAGCCTTTGTCTAGCTTTTCTTCAGTCATTACCCACAGCAGAAGAAAAAGAATCCAAAAAAGTAAAAAGGTCTTGGTTTCAAATTCAAAAGCAGTATGATTTGGAATAATCATACTTGATTTTAAACAGACTAAATGAATTCTTAAAATCCATTAATCATTTTTAAATGAAACTTAAGTGTGGCTGCGATGTACAGTTCAAAATCTACCTATGTAAGCCTGTATGGTATGTTTTTTAAATCAACAGATAAGAAATGTCTCTAAATTTAGAATATAAGCTCCATGAGAGAGAGAGATGTTTAATATTTCATTCACTAATGTTTCCCAAAGACCTGGCACAGAGTAGGCACTTATTACACAATTCCTGAATATTGCTCAAAATGGTCCAAATATTTAATATGTCAATATATACAATGAGTTGTAGATCCTCAAATAATATGAAGTTGAAGTCTGAGTTCATTTTGAAATGATCATTGATGTAGCCCTTACACACACAGTTTCACAAAGAACTGATACTATATCCAAAAGCAAACTGTCAATGCATAGAAGAATTAAATAAAACACATACACAGGGGTCATTAAGGTTCTGAACCTTAAAGTTTGCCAAAAAGGCTGGCAAAGAACAAAAATGTCACAAGCGCAACCAAAATTTTCAACAAAGCACAAACTCTTTACACTTTTTCCAGACAAAGCAATTCCTAAAAGGCACTGGACTTCAACAAAAGAAAAAAAAAAAAATTAAGAACTTCACTTAAATACCAGTGCATTTACTACAAAATTTCATTTCCAGCAGGCCTGACATTTCCTTTATCAATTGATCCAACTATGTGATGAGAGTACAACTAAGCAATATTATCTCCGAATATTACTAAAATTGCTATTAGGCTGGTACAAAAGTAATTTTGGTTTTTGCCATTGAAAGTCATGGCAAAAACCATAATTAGTTTTGTGCCAACCTAGTAATTCTGTTGCTGTTTCCACTCATAAAAGTACATTGTAAATATTTATAAAACTGGTATTATTAGTTTTCTTTATTAAAGCTATTATGAACATTTCACTGTGAACTAGGCTGTTTCTGTTGACCCTTTTTTTAATCTACTACTAACTCATGTAAACCCTTACTCTCTTATCTGTTCTGGGCCTCAGTTTTCTCTTCTGTAGAATGAGAGATGTAGATTAAAACAATGGTTCAGATTCTGGTGAAAGCTACTGGTGACTTCTCCATAAAAATGCACATATGCATTTACATAATTATTTATAAACCATTATTTATAATAGCAAAAGACAGGAAACAACCAAAATGTCCACCAATAGGTGGTTAAGTAAATTATGCTATATCCATTCAGTAAAATTCCATACAACCTACTGCTATGGACTTTGATGATGTACTGTTAAACCAAAAAAAAAAAAAAAAGTTAACACAACAGTGTGTATAATATACAACCTTTTGTATAAAAATGGCAAAAAATAAGTGTACTTGAATTTTCATGTAGATCCATAAACTGTGGAAGAACAAACAAGAATCTTTTTTTTTTTCCTGAGACAGAGCCTTGCTCTGCCACCAGGCTGGAGTGCAGTGGCTTGATGTCAGCTCATTGCAGTCTCTGCCTCCCAGGTTCAAGCGATTCTCCTACCTCAGCCTCCCCAGTAGCTGGAAGTACAGGCGTGCACCACCGCAACTGGCTAATGTTTGTATTTTTAGTAGAGAGAGGGTTTCACCATGTTAGCCAGACTGGTCTTGAACTCCTGACCTCAACTGATCCGCCCGCCTTAGCCTCCCAAAGTGCTAGATTTACAGGCATGAGCCACCATGCCCAGCCGAAGAATCTTTGATGGGAGTGAGAAATAAGGGCGTAAGACAGAACTTTTTTTTTTTTTTTTTTTAGACGGAGTATCCCTCTGTCCCCAGGCTGGAGTGCAGTGGGGCGATCTCAGCTCACTACAACCTCCGCCTCTCGGGTTCAAGAGATTCTCCTGCCACAGCCTCCGAAGTAGCTGGGACTACAGGCACGCGCCACCATGCCCAGCTAATTTTTGTATTTTTAGTAGAGACGGGGTTTCACCATGTTGGCCAGACTGGTCTCGATCTCTTGACCTTGTGATCCACCCACCTCAGCCTCCAAAAGGGCTGGGATTACAGGCCTGAGCCACCGCACCCGGCCAAAGGGAATCTTTTCATTGTATACTTTGTTACATTTTTGTTTGAATCCTGTGAATGCACTGCCTATTAAAATTTTTAATTTAAAAATACTGTATATAACTTCAAGAGGATCAGACAACACACTGAAGCTAAAAGATACTTCCTAAGCCTTTTGGCTATATTTTTGTATTCTAAAATTCTTCCACTGAATAAGCATATAACTGTATACACGAAACAATCCAAGAAGAAGAACATTTAAGAAAAACATTTTTCATTTTGGTCCTCAATAAACATATAAAGTAATTGATGAATACTAAGTGACTCAATAGATTCTAATTTGAAATCTCATTTTAGATAATTTCCCTTAATCACTGATAAATTTTATGACAAAAACTTTTTCAAGGGAAAAAGTTTGCACAAATCATCAAGCCAAACTCCCTCTCATGGTTCAAATTCAGAACTGGTATTTCACAACGGTCTCCAAGCTTAGAAATCAAAATGAAAATTTCTGGGCCGGCCGTGGTGGCTCACACCTGTAATTCCACCACTTTGGGAGGCTGAGACGGGCGGATCACAAGGTCAGGAGATGGAGACCATCCCGGCCAACACGGTGAAACCCCGTCTCTACTAAAAATACAAAAAATGAGCTGAGCATGATGGCAGGCGCCTGTCGTCCCAGCTACTCGGGAGGCTGAGGCAGGAGAATGGCATGAACCGGGAAGGCGGAGCTTGCAGTGAGCAGAGATCGTGCCACTGCACTCCAGCCTGGGCGACAGAGCGAGGCTCTGTCTCGAAAAAAAACAAAAAAGAAAAGAAAAGAAAAATTCTATCCTACATGGACATATAATCACTGGTACTAACAGGGAGACCAGAGAAATACTATCTTATCTTGTGACCATAACCTCAGAATTTAAAGCAAATTAAGTAGCATATGAAACCATCACACCACATCCACAAAAATAAGGACATCTGGGGAAAGTTTTATCCCTGATTTGAGCAGGAATAGGATAGAATTGGGTTTTCATCCTTACGCAAGTTATTCAACCTCTCTGGACCTCAGTTTCACCTATAAAATGGAAATAAAAGTACTTACCTCATAGGAATGTTGTGAAGCTTAAAAGGAATAATGAGGGCTGAGCACGGTGGCTCACGCCTGTAATCCCAACACTTTGGGAGGCAGAGGTGAGCAGATCACCTGAGGCCAGGGGTTCGAGACCAGTCTAGCCAACATGGCAAAACCCCGTCTCTACTAAAATTACAAAAATTAGCAGGGCGTGGTGGTGCGTGCCTGTGGTCCCAGCTACACGGCGTAGGTAGGAGAATCGCTTGAACCTGGGAGGCAGAGGTGGCAGTGAGCTGAGAGATTGCGCCACTGCACGCCAGCCTGGGCGACAGAGTGAGACTTGGTCTCAAAAAAAAAAAAAAAAAAAAAAATTGGGAGGCCAAGGTGGGCAGATCACAAGGTCAGGAGTTCGAGACCAGCCTGGCCAACATAGTGAAACTTCATCTCTACTAAAAATACAAAAAAAAAAAAAAAAATAGCCCGGCGTGGTGGTAGGCACCTGTAATCCCAGCTACTCGGGAGGCTGAGGCAGAAGAATCACTTGAACTCGGGGTGGGGGAGGGGGCAGGGGCTGCAGTGAGCTGAGATGGCACCACTGCACTCCAACCCGGGCGACAGTGCGAGACTCCGTCTCAAAAAAAAAAAAAAAAAAAAAAGGAGTGACAAGGAACATAGAAAGTAAGATGCAGGTCCCCCTCAATCCCAGGAATAAAATAGCCCGATATCCTAGGATAGTGACAGGTGTCTCTGGAGGCTTAAATCAAAGCAGAGTGCATTCTAGAACCTGTGGTTTCTAGACGCTGCACTTGTATACACAAGCAATGCCTCTCTTTCCCTGCCGAAAATAATTCCAAAAACAGAAGGTGCAAATATCTGGCCTCTCCTGGTTTATGTTTCTTGAAAATCTCATTCTAGATAAGCATTTTTTATCAAACAGAGCTGTAGATGTTGACTGGGTGTGTCCCCAAAAGGATCCTAAGTTATAACACAGTCTTGTTTTATTTTATACAGGGCACTTTTCTATCTAAAAGCTCAGAACCGAGCTGCTGGTGTTAATGGAAAGAAGTTCAAGGCAAGAGTCCTACAACAGACTTTTAATTGCCAGCAAGCCAGTAGGAAACCCACACTGCCAAGGAGATCCAAGCAGCCCCTGCCAACCCAATCTTTGTTTCCAAAACTTTTAAACCCAAGCCAGTTTTGTTGGGCACTACTGGACTTAGTACTAGTAGTATTACCAATATAAACGGCAGTCACTTACTCCTCCTCACTATGTGCCAAGTTGTGTGCTAAGCATGCATTTTCCAAGATGTATGAAAACAACTGCACATGTGTGCTCCCAACCCCCTCTGCTCTCGAGTCTGAAAAGCTCCCTTCACATCCTCAAATTCAACCTGTCCCCTAAACTCCGGATTCTCCACACCCTTCACTGACCCATTCAAGGCCAGGAGCCACATCTCTCCAAGCAATATGACCCCCAAACTCTTCATGTAACATTAAACGAAGCACTTCTCTGATCCAAGGCCCCTCCCACTCCCACACACCAATTCCAACCTGCCCCTAACTTGTTCCAACAATTCTGTTTCCCTCCAAACTTCGGACTTACGTAAGGTGCCGGGAGCCCTCACCGCCCCTCCGCATGCAACGTGCCCGTCCTTAACTCTGAAGTTCAAAATTCACAAACACACTGCACCTGGGCAGAGCCCGGGTTCCAATCCCATGAGAACTCTCCACACCCGCCCGAGTAGGGCCCGGGACTCTCCACCCGCTAACCAGGCCGGGCCGGGGCGCGCTCGGCCTCGCTCCAGACCCCAAGGGGAAGTGGGGAAGCTCCACCTGGCTCCGCAGGCGCGGCACGCGGCTCTTGGTCTGGCCTGGGCCCCACGGCAGCCGCGCCCCCGTCCCGGCGCGGGCGGCAGCGCTCGGGTTGGCTGCGGCGGGCGCGCTCGCCCAGCGCCTCTGCGTCGGCCTGGCCGTCGTCGCGGGCCCGACGGCGGGCCCAGCCTGGGCCGCGGGCGCGGCAGCGAGGGCAACCCAGGTCCGCCGCGTCAGCGGCGCGTTGGGAGCAGCCTCGGCACAGCGAATCGCCGCACTGCAGGGCCGCCGCTTCCCCCGGGGGCTCTAGGCACCCGGCGCAGCCCGATTCCTCCGGCCGCGGCGGCAGCGGCGGCTGCAGCAACGGCGGCGACAACACCAACAGCGAAGGTCCAGAAGCTGGGCCTGGGGCTCCAGTCTTAGCTGCCGCCATCTCGTCACAGCGGCCCCGCCGGCCCCGCCGACTCAAAGCGGCCGCTGCCGCCGCGGAAGAGGCCCGAGTACTGGGACCTGCAGCCGCCATCTTGTTTCCCGTTTGAAGGGAGAGTCGGTTGCGAGGGAGAAGAGTGGCGGGCGGGGCATTGCGCGGTGGGCAGCGCTATCTACATATTCATGAGGGGCGAGGCTTCCGTGAGCCCAAAGAGAGTTCTCCCCAGACCTGATTGGCCACAGGGGATACTTCATTAATATTTATTATTCTTTATATATCCGGTCATCAGCCGCACTCTCAAAAAGTCCTTGCAGTTTCCTTTTACTGAACTGAAAGAGGTGGGAACTGAGGGGCTTTATTGGCTATTCTGAACGATGTTAAACTTTGGTTTACTTATCCTGTAATGCCTTGATAACTGAGGAGAATGTGAGTTACTCAGAAACCTGCCTTAGTGTTCATTTGATGTGAGGGCCTGAGCTCTCTCCTAAGGATGGAGGTAGCTTTGCGACTGAAACCAGGGCCACCGTGGTAGCTGCCAAAAGGAGCAGCCTCTTGTCAGTGCTACCTCCTCATCCTCTCTCTCCATGTCCCTTCCTGAAACTGTGCCCCTTGGCTGGTAAAACCACACTTTCTTGTTTTTTTCCGAGCCCCTTGGCTCCTTCTCAGTCTCCAGTGTTTGGGGCTTCCATGTGGGTGTACCTCATGGGGGTGAGGCTCAGGCCTCAGTCCCCTTCTCAGTCTGCGTGCTGCCCTGGTCCACATTTTCTTCCCTCAGGAGCTCCCAGATTGCTGTCTGCAGCCCAGGCCTCCTGAGTCCAGCCCTCCATATTCAACTGCCTGATGGAAACATCCTCTTAGATCCCTACATCCCTCATGTACAAAACTAATGTCACTGTCTCCCCTCCTCTCTTCAAAACTGCTCTTCTTATTTCCTTCATTCTGTTAAAGGTCCCATCCTCCCAGGTACTCAAGCTCCAAACCTAGCCATCTTGAACTTCTCCCTTATCTCCACAAACCATCAGTTATTTAGTCCTGTCAATTCCACTATCAAAATGACTGTTTCCCTACCTCTTCATCCCATTCCCACTGCCCAATTCAGGTCTAATCATCTCTCACCTAGATTACTGCAGTAGCTGCCAAACATTGATTATCTCCCCTCTCTCAACCTCTCTTCTAATCCATCCTCCACACTCTTCGAGTTGCTTCCTAAAGGCCAACTCTGACTATGTTACTCCTGCTTGAGCTAGGAAGAGGTGCTTGGACTTTGATGCTAGTGCCCTTTCTGGATGCAGAGGTTACAGGAGAAAGAATGACCCCTCTCTAATGGAAAGGTGGTTCTGCTGCAGTAGTTCTCCCATTCTTTGCTTTCTTTGCCCTAGGATAGATTTGGAGCAGGAAAGCATTAAATAAATGACATATCCTGGTGGAAATCTTTATAGGATAACACGAGTTTTGTAAAGAGAGAAAAGTAAAAAAGCAACATAGGCTGGGGGCGGCGGCTCATGCCTGCACTTTGGGAGGATGAGGCAGGCAGATTGCTTGAGCTCAGGAGTTAAAGACCAGCCTGGGCAACATGATGAAACTTCATCTCTACAAAAAATACAGAAATTAGCTGGGCATGGTGGCACTCACCTGTACTCGGGAGGCTGAGGCAGGAGGATCACTGGAATCTGTGAGGTTAAGGCTGCAGTGAACCATGATGGCACCACTGCATTCCAGCCTGGACGACAGAACAAGACATTGTCTCAAAAAAAAAAAAAAAAAAAATCAACATAATATAAGTATAACAGAAGGCATCAGAAGCCCTGGGTTTTGATGAGATTGTACAGAGCTAGTGGTAAACCAATCCAGTGCTGAATGATTGGTTAACTCAGAGAGCAGGGGGGGAAAAAAAAAGAGAGAGAGAGAGATGTATTCCCAAGATAAGAATCAGATGGCCAAACCACAGTCAAGAGTTGAAGAAAGGCCAATGAGTGATTGAAACAAAGACCTGTTTGCACAGAGGCCCAGACAGAATCCTGCCAGACACAGATGTATGGCCTTGGCTGGGCTATCCTTTATCCATGGGCCCTCCCGACTTCCATCCCAACTTGAGGTTCTTGAAGACATTTTTCCCGGATTCTGACAAAGGAGATCTGTGATCCAGAGATCAAGCCAACCATCATTAGAAATGGGGCTGTTTGTGCAGGCTGTTCACTCTCGATGGCTTGGATCTTTTAATCTGTTTACTGTTGGAGGAACTGAGCCACAGAAACATAGCATGCTTTCTTGGATACAAATAAATATAGAAAATTTCCCTTAGCAGAGGGAAAAAGCAAGAGGTCTGAGTAAAACTGGACCAGAAGCCAGGAGATCTGGGCGAGCTCGCCCAGCATCTCTGCATTGGCCTGGCAGTCGTCACGGGCCTGACGGCGGGCTCAGCCCAACCCTTGCCCGCTGCGTCAGCGGGAGTTGAGCGCAGCCTCTGCACAGCGAGTGGCCGCACCCGGCAAAGCTGTATTTCAAACAGCTAACTTCCCTCTGGGCCTCAATCTTTTAAACAAGAGTGTTGAAGGCCAGGCGCGGTGGGTCACGCCTGTAATCCCAGCAGTTTGGGAGGCTTGAGGTGGGCGGATCACGAGGTCAGGAGATCAAAGACCATCCTGGTTAACACGGTGAAACCCCGTCTCTATGGCGTGAACCCAGGAGGCGGAGCTTGCAGTGAGCCGAGATCACGCCACTGCACTCCAGCCTGGGAGACACAGCGAGACTCCGTCTCAAAAAAAAAAAAAAAAAAAAAAAAAAGAAACCCCGTCTCTACTAAAAATACAAAAAATTAGCCGGGCACGGTGGCAGGTGTCTGTAGTCCCAGCTACTCGGGAGGCTGAGGCAAGAGAATGGCGTGAACCCGGGAGGCGGAGCGTGCAGTGAGCTGAGATCGCGCCACTGCACTCCAGCCTGGGCGACAGAGCGAGACGCCGTCTCAAAAAAGGAAAAAAAAAAAAAAAAAACAAGAGTATTGAAATTCATCAGTTCTCAACCTGGGACGCACCTCAGAAACCTGTCTATATCAAAGTCCCACCTTAGATCTAGTGAACCCAGAAACCCAGGTGGGGGATACCAGGATGTGAATTTTTTTTTTTTTTTAGTGCCATAGGAATTGTAATGAATACTCCTAGGTAAGACCACTACAGTAGATAAATTCAAAGGACCGTTCCAGCACTAACATTGTAGAAGTCCGACTTCCGATTTCCAGCCTCTTCTCTCCTCTATGCAGTTGCTGAGTAATCTTAGTAAAAGCAATAGTGGTGACACAGAGCAAGGCACACCTAAGAAATCTGGAGAGTCACTCACTATGTGAGAAGCTAATGGCAATGAGGATGATTCTAAGGTTTCAAGCCTAGCAGCCTGGGATTGTGATGAAAATTGACAACTGACAAAAACGTATCCAAACCTCCTTTTCTTTTCTTTTCTTTTTTTTTTTTTCTTGTTTTTTTTTTTTTTTTTTTTTTTCGTTTGTTTGTTTTTGAGACAGGGTCTCACTCTTTTGCCCAGGCTGGAGGGCAGTGATGCAATCTGCAATCACGACTCACTGCAACCTCTGCCTCCCAGGCTCAAGCAATCCTCCCACCTCAGCCTCCTGAGTAGCTGGGACTACAGGCACATGCCACCACACCCTGGCAACTTCCATATTTTTTATAGAGACGGAATTTCACCATGTTGCTCAGGCTGGTCTCGAACTCCTAACCCCAAGCAATCTGCCTGCCTCGGCCTCTCAAAGTGCTGGGATTACAGGCATGAGCCACCATGCCTGGCCCAAACCTCCTTTCTATTTGGGGAATTCCCCATTCTGTATAGTATTGATGAGGCTAGGGAAGCTGAAGCTGAAGGGATATTCTTCTCCCTGCCCCCTAACAGCTAGAACATGACACGTGACACGTGACCCAGGCTCAGCCACCTGGCCACTCTTCTCTGAGGTTGGCATCTTCAGCAAGTGACATGAAAACATACAGACAATTTTAGAATTATTCATAGCAACAGAGACGGTAGGTATCCAACAGCAGTGGGGCCCTGGTGGGGGCTGAGGGGGGTGGCCCTGCAATGGTGAGGGTGGCCATGCCAGGCTGTACCTGAGGCACGGACTTGGCTGTGGTTCCCGTTGCCGAGCCTGCCTAGGTTACAGCCCATTTTCCATATCTGACACTGCAGTTTTTCTGTCAACTCTTTGTATCCTTTCAGTAAATTTCATTTTTTCTTAAATGACTCACAATCTCTGTTGTTTACATCAAAGTACTCTAACTGAGACATTAGCTTGTTGTTTTTGAAGTGTCACCTAAAAATGGTTGTCAAGGGTGCTTGGTAGATTATAAAATGATACAAGAAGCTTAAGCCAACAGCCTAGAATAGAACGAGCCCAAATAGCTTTTCTCTAAGGCCCCACCTGCACCACAGACCACCATGGGAAGAAGGACTCATAGACTCTCTTTAATGTACGATGCCAACTGGAACAAATGGCAGTGCAGCCACAGGTACCAATGCTTCCCCTCCAGCTGCTTTCTGAGGATTGTATTGCTGTCAGAATTCCCTACCATCCTTCTCATAGCACCTCTACCCAGATAGCTCTGCATGGTTCCACCACCACCACTAACCCTTTCTCACTCCTCATTAACATCACTACAAACCTTCCCTCTTCCCTCCAGCTGATGGCTCCAGCTTCTCCTTGCTGGACTGAAAGACTCAGATATGAGCAAGACCATTCAGCCTAGTTCCAGGTGGAGACAAAGCTGTTTCTTCCTGCAGCCCAAGACCCCTTCCTCCAGCTTAAGTGCTGCTGGGTCCATCCTGAGACCTCACACATCTAAGAAGGAGAAGGCTCAGCCCCTCAGACCACACCAGTGCCATCTCTCCTTTAGCCTCCTCATCTCTTTGGATGGCATCTTCTTCCTGTACTCTTCCTCCCTCAAGTCAGATCTCCCCTGAGATTTGGCCCCTTCCATTTTGCTTTAAAGATTCTTGCTACCTTCTTACTTTTATTCATCTTCAGTTCCTTCCCTTTTGTTTCAGAGGAAGAGGTAATTCTTTTTGCAAATCTAATCCCTCCATCTGTGTTTGTCATGTCATCTGCCCAGTCTCCTCCAGACTCTTTCCAAACACTCTACAAATACAAATAAGACTTGGTCCTTGCCCCCTCAAAGTCAAAACCTAACAGAGAGGCAAAAGTCGAAAAAAATACAGCAGAAAACAGAAGAGTTATAGAAGAATTGCAAGGGCTACGACAGACATAAACAGAGTGCCATGGAAGCAGAGGGCAAAGGTGAGCAGAAATTGGGGAGATTTCACAGAAGAGGGGACATTTGAGCTCCTTTTTGAAGACTGAGGGAAGGGAGTTCACAACATGGATACAAGGGAAAACAGAGAGAAAATAAGAGCCAAGGCACAAAGGCATAAAAGTTTGGGACCTGTGTGGGACTGATAAAGAATTTGATGTGGCTAGAACATCAGGTTAGAGATGAGGCTAGAAAATCAGAGAAGAAAAGAAACTAGAATTTATTGAGCAACTACCATGTGCCAAGTGCCATGCTAAGCAACCATATACCTCTCTCATTTAAACCTCAAGTGATTGAAAGATTTAATATTTGGCCCAAGGGATTGGTACATACGGATTTGTGTTTTTGTTTCTTGGTTTTTTGTTTTTTGTTTTTGTTTTTGTTTTTGTTTTGAGATGGAGTCTTGCTCTGTTACCCAGGCTAGAATGCAATGGCACAATCTTGGTTCACTGCAACTTCCACCTCCCAGGCTCAAACAGTTCTCCTGCCTCAGCCTCCTGAGTAGCTGGGACTACAGGCATGCACCACCACGCCTGGCTAAATTTTTTTTTTTTTTTTTTTTTTTTTTTTGTATTTTTGTAGAGACGGGGTTTTACCATGTTAGCCAGCCTGGTCTCAAACTCCTGACCTCAAGTGATCCACTCTCCTTGGCCTCCCAAGTGCTGGGATTACAGGTGTGTAATCTGTAATTACAGGTGTGTGATCTGTAATCCATGCCTAGCCTGGATTTGTGTTCTGTAAGGATAAATATCGATTCTATAATTATCAATGAATAATAAAAAGAATCTAAGCAGGCTTCATCCCACCCCCAGAGTTGAGATATTACTGGAGAAAATATGGTGCAGCTAATGTTCATTCATTCATTTGTTCATTCAACAAGTATCTATTGAGTACCTACTATGTGGCAGGATTATGTAAGTGCTAAGAATTCAGCAGTGAACATGGAAGACAAAGTCTGGATGCTGGCCAGTTTGAGCAGGAACAGCATTAGGTACAGTGTTTGACACATTCCAGCTGCTGTGGAATGAATCAATGTTATCGCCTTAGTTACACTTTCATGTTTAGTGAGTTTCAAAGTACTCATTGTCAGAAAAAAAATTCTAATTAACAAACAAGCACATCGATGGGGCAAAATAGTTCTTTAATTTCTTTACATTTTCCCTCCAGATGCCTATAAATCCACTTAGAATTGGCAACTAGTCTAACTCCTCTCTGCACCTCCCTCTCCTCACCTCAGTCTTTCTTCCTCTTTTCCCTGCACTCAGGGCCCCTATTCTTCTTCCTCTAGACTCTGACCCCAAGTTCCAAGCAACCAATTAGTTTCCTCTTTGATTTAGTTGTATTTATTTATTTATTTAAGACGAAGTCTAGCTCTGTCACCCAGGCTGGAGTGTAGTGGCGTGATCTTGGATCACTGCAACCTCCACCTCCTGGATTCAAGCGATTCTTCTGCCTCAGCCTCCTGAGTAGCTGGAACTACAGGCACGCACCACCAAGCCCAGCTAATTTTTTGTATTTTTAGTAGACACAGGGTTTCACCACATTGACCAGGCTGGTCTTGAACTCCTGACCTTGTGATCTGCCCGCCTTGGCCTCTCAAAGTGCTGGGATTACAGGCATGAGCCACAGTGCCTGGCTGTTTTTTAAATTTTAATTGACAAATAGAAATTGTATATATTTATAGTGTAGAGTTGTTCTTTTTGTTTTACAAGAGGATAGAGGTGGCTTTAAGAAATCCTTTAGGTTCAAGATATAGAAAATAAGAGAGGAAAGAAATTGGCAAATGGCCTTACCCAGCTGCACTCAGAGTGAAATATCTAAAAGACAAACCTTTCTGTGCTAGTATTGCTCACCTTTTACACTGTAAATCACATTTCTTATTCTCGCAGAGAGTCTGTATTTTCCCATTCTCATCAAAGAAATCCTACTACCTTCACTTTGGTCCAAGTCTCCAATAAGGAGTGGGTCATGGACCTGCCCCAGGAAAAGGATGAGAAGAGTGAAAACCTCTTCTTGTCATAAATAAATAGATGAATAGTTACATTGAGCAGAATGGAAGATTTGCCTCAGAAGAGAGCGCTGTGATGGGAGCAGAAGAAAAAGTCAGGGGAGCTACAAAATAGCCACTCAGAGATTGACTTTGTCTACTTTGGAAAGAAACAGGGGAGAGATGGGTTCAGCCGGAGGCTGAGAACAGAAAGCATGATCTCCCAAGTTCCTTTGTCCTGAAGGAAGACAGGCTTCTATACCAATCTACTAGTGATCAACGAGAAACCTGATGGGTTCTGTTCTAGAATGGTCATCGTCCCAGAGTTCGTTGTTTACTTGGCTCTGTGCTCTGCAATCCCATCCCTGGGAAATGCCTGCAGGAGTCTCCTGGGTCTGTGATGTTCCTCAGTTTGACCACCAGGGGGCAAACTGAGCCTACGCAGTCTCCTCCACCCAGTTTCCAAACTCCAGAATCAGAATGTCAGAGCTGTAACTGGATTTAGAAATCATCCAAGGCTTCCAATCAAACCTTTTTGTTTCAAGAGAAGAAAACCAAGGTCTAAAGAGGGGAAATAATTTGCCAAAGCCACATAGTGAGTGACTGGTAAAGTAGAAACTAGAAAACAAGTGTTTTGACTCACTACTCCAGTTCTACACATGTTCCACACCAAGCTTTCTCCAGTCTCATATTTAATTCTAGAATACATCGAGTTTTAATGCTGTATCTCTATGAAAAGATTCTCTCCCAATTAGATTGTAAGGACTTGGGGCAAGGGACCATGTTCTGACCAACACTGTACATCTTCTCCTGTAGCACACTGTTCTGCAAGGCAACCTGTATGCCCAATACAAAAATGAAGATTTCAACAAATGTTGTTAAACTGCTACGTGGCAAGTCCAATAATGGTTCCTGATAACACAGAGATGAAATATACCACCTCTGCCCTCCTCACGATGCTCCCTATCTAGGGAGGGAAACAGATACACCAACAAACACCTATAATTTAAGACATGAGCATTTAACAGTGGCGTAGAAAAGGCAATATGGAAGCACAGGAGAGGAAGTGACTACATACCTGAATGGGATACAGAATTGGGTCCTAAAGGAAGAATGCGAACTCATCAGAGAAGGGAAATGGGAATTACAAATAGAAGGAATAGCAGAGTAAGCCAACACATGGAGGCATGGAGGCATGTGTTCAGTGAAAATGACTCTGAGTAGCTACACACAGTGTAGATAAGAAGTTGGACTGGGGCAGAGGAGGAGGAGTAACGAAGACTAAAAAGGAAGTCCAAGGTCAGCTGTAAAGTTGCTATTCATTTATTCAGTCATTCAACAAACATTAAATACTCCCACGTGCCATGCAGCGCTGTTATTGAGAATGATGGTGGTGGGATGATAATAAAAGTAAGGATAATAATAGTGATGATGAAAATGCTAATGTGGGTGAATTCCAAGGGTTTGGGGTCTTGAATCTAGGGTTCACTCCTCACATGAATCAGATAATACAGATAAATATTCCATCCTCCATTTCTTTTTAAAATTCACTTTCTATGTCAATAGCACTCCTGCAAACATGGTGAACATTCCTAAAACTTGCCAGACTTTCCATAAGAAGTGAGGCAAGCACCAACCCCACAAACCAA
This sequence comes from Theropithecus gelada, assembly GCF_003255815.1. Lineage (NCBI taxonomy): Eukaryota > Metazoa > Chordata > Mammalia > Primates > Cercopithecidae > Theropithecus > Theropithecus gelada. Next base: position 66,684,487 of record NC_037682.1, on the reverse strand, counting down.
CACAGTACAAGAAGGGTAAGGATCCACTGTATGTCCAGGGAAAGCAGCATTATAACAAGAAGCAGAGTGGCGAGGGTGGGCAGACTAAGCCAATTTTCCAGAAAAAGGTTAAAACCACAAAAAAGACTGTGCTGAGCCTTGAGTGCAATGAGCCCAGCTGCAGAGCTAAGAGAAGGCTGACTATTAAGAGAAGCAAGCATTTTAAACTGGGGGGAGATAGGAAGAAAAGGGCCAAGTGACCTAGTTCAAAGCTTCATCTTTTTTTTATTGTGAAGACAATAAAATCTTGAAGTTAGGTTCACACACACATACAAAAATCTGTTATGTATTAGGCATTGTTTCAGGAGCTAGGGATATAGCAGTGATCAAAAATTAAAGTCCATGGCCAGACACAGCGTCTCAAACCTGTGGTCCCGGTACTTTTGGATGTCAAGACAGAAGGATGGCTTGAGCCCAGGAGTTTGAGACCAGACTGAGCAACATAGTGAGATGCTATCTTAAAAAAAAAAAAAGAAAGAAAGAAAAAAAAAGAAAATTAAAGTCTAGGCTGTCGCAGAGCTTTCGTGCTCATGGAGGAGACAGATAATATACAAGTGAAAAAATATGTTTCCGAGAATTATAAGATAAGGAAAGAAAACAAGGCAATAAGATAGAAAAGTACTCAAAAGCAGGCATCATTACATAGGTTGGACCAGGGAAACATCACTAAAGAAGTGACATTTGAGCTGAATGAAGTGTTATCTGTAGAAAAGGTTGAGGGAAAAGCATTCCAAGCAGGAGAACTAGCAAGGGCAAAATCGCTGAGGAGGAACTGGGCAGCTTGATGTACCCCAGGGACAGAAAAAAGGCCCGTGTACTAGAGCGTAGTGAGCACAGGGAGAGTGTTCTGAAGTCAGAGTGTAGACAGGGCCAGAGCATGGAAGGATTGACATATTTGGCAAATGATTTGGATTTCATTCTTATTTATTTATTTATTTATTTATTTAGAGACAGGGCCTTGCTCTGTTGTCCGGGCTGGAATGTAGTTGTGCGATGTTGGCTCACTGCAGCCTCCACCTCCCAGGCTCAATCAATCCTCCCACCTCAGCCTCCAGAGTAGCTAGGACTACAGGCTTGTGCCACTACGCTTGGCTAATTTTTAAATTTTTTGTAGAAATGAGATCTCACGATGTTGGCCAGGCTGGTCACAAACTCCTGGACTCAAATGATCCTCCCACCTTGGCCTCCCAAAGTGCTGGGATTATAGGCGTGAACCACTGCACCCAGCCTTTGGATTTTATTCTAAGTGCAATGGAAAGGTTTTAAGCAAGGAAGTGACTTCACTAATTTACTTTACTTTTTTTTTTTTTTTTTTTTTTCCAGAGATGGGGTCTCACCCTGTCGTCCAGGCTGGAGTGCAGTGGTGCAATCATGGCTCACTGCAGCCTTGACCTCCCAGGCTCAAGCAATTCTCCTGCCTCAGGAGGACTACAGGTACACACCATCATGGCCAGCTAATTTTTAAGTTTTTTGTAGGGACAGGGTCTCATTTTGTTGCCCAGGCTGGTCTCAAACTCCTGGGCTCAAGCAATCCTCCCACCTCAGCCTCCCAAAGTGTTGGGATTACAGGCATGAGATATGGCACCTGGCCTGATTTGCATTTTTAAAAGATAATTCTGGGGGCTCTTCATTCCCACCTTTGAGTGGATACAGTGCCTGCCACCTTCCGACTACGTGACCCAAGTTGTATGCCACTGTTTTCTGGTGCTCTAACTGCATCCTCACAGACCTATTGAAAGAAGTGTCTGAGAACAAACTGCTTTTCAAAAGTCCACTGAATGTGGAGGAGGTAAGAGAGCAAGGTCCTCTCTCTTTGGTACTTGGTAAGTGAGGATGTCCCAGTAGAGGAGGCCTCTGGCCAGTGGCAGAGCTTACGACTCTAGAAGAATGATGATCCCACTCCATGTCTTCTGCTGAAGACACAATGTCCCCACTCAGTTTTCCTCATGAGGGCTCTCTGACATTAAGGGCTATGTGTTCTCCATTCTGGTTTCCTGATACTTCCTCCTCTTGCTGTGTACAGATTGTCCTGGGAACAGAGGGCTCAATGAGGGAGAAAAAAGACTTGAGAATATTCACATAGCCATATGGAAACCCATGTACATACGGATGAGCCTCACTTTAAGAAGATCCATTCACTCACTCACATAGATACTGATCGAGCACCCACAATGCACCAGGCACTATTTCAGGTGTTGAGGATTCATTCATCCATTCTACAGACATTTTTATTTAGGCCAACTATATGCACAATATCTGGAGAGCCAAATAAATACAAAAATGATAGTAGGTTCTAAATAAATATTTGTTATATAGGTGAGTAACTGACTCAGTTGAGGGGTGGGAGTAGGGTAGGAATTGTTCACAAATAAATAAACTTTGAAGGTCCTTTAAATAAGACTTTCCTCCTAATGTAAATAAATTGGACCCAGCTTTATTTATTTATTTATTTGAGATGGAGTCTTGCTCTGTTGCCCAGGCTGGAGTGCAGTGGCACGATCTCGGCTCACTGCAAACTCCGCCTCCCAGATTCACGCCATTCTCCTGCCTCAGCCTCCCGAGTAGCTGGGACTACAGGCGCCCGCCACCTCGCCCGGCTAATATTTTGTATTTTTAGTAGAGACGGGGTTTCATTGTGTTAGCCAGGATGGTCTCAATCTTCTGACCTCGTGATCCGCCAGCCTCGGCCTCCCAAAGTGCTGGGATTACAGGCGTGAGCCACTGTGCCCAGCATATTTATTTATTTAAATGATACAGGGTTTCATAATGTTGCCCAGGCTGGTCTCAAAGTGATCCTCCCACATCAGCCTCCAGAGAAGCTGGGACTACAGACATGCCACCACCACTGGCTGAACCCAGCTTTAAAGAGTCTATTTGTTCATTGCTTTTCAGCACCTAATCATGTAAAAGCAGAGTACTAGAGGTGGCTTTTACCAGCTAAGAAGAGCCAGGGGTTAAATTTTTAGAAATGTTGCAAGCTAGTTATTGAACACAATCATTCCTAAAAATTAACATAACCTATAATTAAATAAGTTACACTTAAAACAGAGGTAATAAAAACTGAGTCATCACTTCCTAATTACTACTCTCAATGTTCTTGAGGTTATTTACATCTACTATGTCGATAGGGAGGAAATACTGTATAACGTTATCTCACTGTGCCTCTCTTCTCCACTGCGCTTTCAGTGATGTCACATTGGTAGCGTGAATTGGCCACAGTGGGAGTATTTACACCACAGACGTTGGCAACTGTAAAAAACAAAACTTTTTATCCCCTGGAGAACCTGTTGTTAAACACTTACCAGCACACCACTGGTGTAGAGTCTCTATTATGTAATCTTCTTGTGGTGAATCTTCTTTTAGAATCTTATGGACAGAATTAAACGGACTAGGCTAAGTCTCTCCTTGACACTGATCCCTATGATCCTTATCGCTATGGTAATTTTACGTAATTAAGCAACCTGCAGCGGAGGAAGTGGCCTTTTAGTCACAAATAGCATGTCACAAGAGGACTGTTTGAAGGAACTAGGATATTATTCAACAAACCTTTATTTAGCAGCAAATATGTGCAAAGCTGTGTGTTGAAGGCTAGGGAAGATATTAAATAGTAGTCTATGTTCTCAAAGAACTCACTATAGAGGAGGTGACACAAAACCTATTGAAAATACAATGTAATAAGTGCTATAACAAAGAAGTATAGAGGGGAATGGAGCTAACTCAGAGACCAGCAAATAGGATTCAGAGCCCCTAGAATATAAGCTTCGGTGTCTGTCTTGTTCTCCACTGTGTCCCTAGCACCTAGCACTATGTCTGGCCCAGAATTTGCACTCAATAATTGTTGCATGAGTGAAGGAGTTAGCAATTATCTTAACCCTTGAAAAATAAGTAAGCTTGCCAGACAAATCAAAGTGGGTACAGAGAGGGCATTCCAGGGCAAAGAAACAGTGTTTGCAGAGGCATGGAGGGCCAAGAGCTTGGCACATTTGAAGAAAATGTTTAATGTGGCATGAGGGGTCCCGGGACCCAGACTGGTAAAGGTGAAGGTATGGAAGAGGGGTTCTCTGCCCCAAATCTCTAGAGAGCTCTCAAAAGACAAAAGGACTTGGCTTGTTCTGCATAGCCCTGGGGACAGAGCGAGGGGCAACGCAGGCAGTCACAGAGAATCAGATTTCAGTTTAATATAAAGAACTTTCTAACAGAGCTGTCCAACAGTGGAATGGGCTGCCTTGGCAGGCAATGAGCAAGCTCGCTATGAAGGAAGCAAGCAGATGCCAGATAAACTCTTGGTGCAACAAATTGCTGTGGGGAGATGCATTTTTTTTTCTGTCTAGATTTTGGAAGAATTTATTTGGTCTCCTTTTTAAAAGGATATTAAATAATATATGGACAACTCTCTTCAATAGCAATTCTACAGAAGACACAGAGACTTTCTTTCTTTTTTATCTTTTTGAGACAGAGTCTTGCTCTGGAGCGCAGTGGTGCGAACATGGCTCACTGCTGCCTCAACCTCCTGGGCTCAAGCAATCCTCCTGCCTCAGCCTTCAGAGTAGCTATGACTACAGGTGCATGCCATTACGCTTGGCTAATTTTTAAATTTTTTGTAGAAATGAGATCTCACGATATTGGCCTAATTTTTTTTACTTTTTGTGCAGACGAAGTTGGGGGGTCTCACTTTGTTGCCCAGGCTTGTCTTAAACTCCTAGGCTCAAGCAATCCTCCCACCTCAGCCTCCCAAAGTGCTGGGATTACAGGTGTGAGCCACTGCGACCGGCCTGACACAGAAACTTTCAAGTGTTTGTTTCTTATGTCAATCATTGACTAAAGCTGAGGCCAATAGTGGGCTGAAGGCTTTTCCAATCACTGAGGTCTTCACTCACTCATGTAGCAATTATTTTTTCAGTATCTTTGTGTGTCAAGGACTTTGCTAAATGCTCAAATTACAGGTATAAATTTTAAAAGGCACCTGCACTCACAGTGCAGGGTAAAAATGCAAATAAATACTTACACTCCAAAAGCTACAATTCAAAGTGCAATGGGAAACACAAAGACCAAACATTGACTTTGCCTGGGGGACTCAGGGAAGACCTCAGAGTGGAGGTGACCTTTGGAAAGTTAAATGGGATTCACTAGATGGAGGAAGACAAAGAGTCCAGGCAGAAGGAAAACATGTGAGGAGATATGGAGGTGCGACGACGCATGGTCAGTTTGGGGAGGTAAGCAGTTGGCCAAAGTGTAGGGTAGGTGACAATGGTAGATCGGAACTAAAATATGCGTGGTATTCAATTCAGTGCTGACAATTTTAGATTTTAATCTATAAATGATAGGAAGTGAATAATAGGTTTTTTGTGGGAAAGTGATGTGATCAGATTTGTCAGTAGAAATGATCAGCATAGTTCTCACGGCAGGTGTGAGGAAAATAGATAGGAGGGATCCAGATTAGCGGGAGGAGACCTATTAAGAGGCTGTTGGGAAAGTTCAAGTAAGGAATGAAGATGGCCAGGCATGGTGGCTCATGCCTGTAACCCCAGCACTTTGAGAGGCTGAGGCAAGTGGATCACCTGAGGTCAGGAGTTCAAGACCAGCCTGGCCAATGTGGTGAAACCCCATCTCTACTAAAAATACAAAAATTAGCCGGGCATGGTGGTGCATGCCTGTAATCCCAGCTATTCGTGAGGCTGAGGCAGAAGAATCACTTGAACCTGGAGGCAGAAGTTGCAGTGAGCCAAGATCATGCCATTACACTCCAGCCTGGGTGACAAGAGCAAAACTCCATCTCAAAGGAAAAAAAAAAAAAAAAGAATGAAGATGGCCTCAACTCTGAGGATAATGAGGATGGACAGGAGGGCTGAGATGGTGGAGGCCTATTTTGAAGTATGATGGGCAGGATGTAGGGGAACCTCATCTTAATCCACTTATTACATCTAAGACACCAATATATGTGCACAGCACATTTTAAACAAAGATGGAGAAAAGAAAAGATCACTGTCCCAGACCCTTGGGATGAGATTGTTTATGCAATTAAGCAGCACGGGATTTAACTCTGAGCTCCCTGGAAGCAAAGGCAAAAAGGGAAGCATGGTGACATGCATAAGTTTGCATTATCTATTAAAATAAAGAATACTCAAGGGAAAGGAAGAGACTGGCCAGATTAGATAGAAGTTAAGCCTGAAGGGCGCTGGACAGATCACGTTTGTCCCTGATCCTGAGAGCCCTAGGAAGGGCCAGTTTGGGGATCACTGGTTCCTCCTACTGCTCTCTTTTGTGGGGTGGAGATGTTTGGGGTAATACCCTGAAAGCACAGTGCAATGGGGAGCCCAGCCTTGGCCCAGAAAGATAACTTTACTGCCAGCCAGCCAAGTGTTTAAAGCCGGAAATATGATTCCCTACCAGAGTGGGATATGGCTCAGCATCCCTTCCCACCTCATACTCCTCTGGCACTCTTTGGAGTCTCCAGTAGCTCTTCAAGAGAAGCTGGGCAGAAAGATGAGGTCCAAAGCAAGGATAGATGTATTTACTCAAAGTGGCCCAACAAGTTAGGGATGGAGCCAGGACAACGACTCTGCCCTTTTGATTTCAGAGTCTGCGTGTTTCTGGTCTGGCCAGAGTTGGTTATTCTCTTCTTAGGGTCCTATTAGAGCATGTATTCATTCAACACAAGAGATGGAGCACCAGTTGTGGGCTGGGGGGTGTCAGGGCCCTGTCCTCAGGGAACTCCCCTTCTGGTGGGAAAGAAAACTCTTTGACAACCAGCTCTCCCTAAAGATGACTGAAGGTGACCATCACTCCCAGAGAGGTACAGCCCTCACCTGCAAAGGCAAAGAAGAGATCTTGCCTTGATTCGGGAGTGGGAGTGGGGAGCAGAGGAAGATCTCCAGGGGAAGGCACAGGATCCCTATGGGCCGGCTTTCAACCTGAGAATGGCGCATGGGCAGACGGAGTGGGAACAGGGGCAACTGGTATTGTAGGCACCTGGAATTAGGACCCTTTGTGGGGTGGGTGCTTCGATGTTCATTACCTTATTTCATCTTAGCAACAATCGTAGGAAGATAGTAGATATTTTTAAATCTTAAAATGCCCATTTTAAAGCTGGGGAAACAGACTCTTAGGTGGCGTGCTGAAGACCACAAACTGAATTAAGAACGCCAGTGTTCTCATTCCATCCATCTGCCGAGTTCCGGGCACGCACCGCTGAGCGCCTTACTCTGAGCCTTCCCGGTACCCGCAGCCCCGACAGCTCAGCATTCCCCACCTGAAAGTTCCACCTGAGGTCTTCCTCCACTCTGCCCTCCTGCATTCTGGGCGTCGCGGAGAGTCAGGGGTTAAACCCTGTGGCCCGGGTGGCCCCTTCCCCCTCCGCAGCCCCCTCGCCTCCACTCGGCGCCGCGCCTGGAGCGTCTGTCCGGGAGACCCGCACGAGAGAGGAGGGGAAAAAGTGGGCCTGTTTCTCGGGTGGCCAATCCACCGAGCCCGCGGTGTCCCAGAGGAGGCGCCAGCGCTAGGCCAGCGCCAGGCCGGGCTGCCTGCTTCCCGCGGCAAAGTACAAATGCGCCCGAGCGCGGCGCCTGGAGCCCTTGGCGAACACAGCCGGCCCGCGCTCAGCCTCCCTCCGCGGCCGCCTCGCCGCCGCCGCCGCCGCCGGGACCGCCGCCCCGCCGGGCCCCAGGACCAGGCGGCCCGACCCCGAGCCCACCGAGCAGGGGGCGCCGGCCGCCTCTAGCCCGCGCGCCCGGAACACCCGCTGGTCCCGCGCGCCTCGCCCGGCGCTGCGCGCTCGGCAGACGCCGGTCCTCTCCCTGCTTTCTCCTCCTCTCCCTCTCACCTTCCCCCTTTCTTTGATCGCTTCTCCCTCCTGCTGGACCTTCCTCCGTCTCTCCATCTCTCCCGCCTTTCCCCGCGTTCTCTTTCCACTTTTCTCTTCTTCCTACCTTAGTCCTCTCTTTCTGCCCTCCTTTCCTGCCCACCGCTGCTTCCTGACCCTTCTCCGACCCCGCTCTAGCAGCAGCCCTCCCGAGATCTGTGGGTTGATCTGTGGCCCCTGTGCCTCAGTGTCCTTTTCGTCTCCCTTCCTCCCGACTCCGCTCCCGGACCAGCGGCCTGACCCTGGGGAAAGGAAGGATGGTTCCCGAGGTGAGGGTCCTCTCCTCCTTGCTGGGACTCGCGCTGCTCTGGTTTCCTCTGGACTCCCACGCTCGAGCCCGTAAGTAGACCGGGAGACTGAGTGGGCAGAGGAGGGATGCGGCCCCTGGAATGTGCGGGACAGCGCCAGGACCCGGACCCCAAGCTCTTCTGACAATCGTCCAGGCAGCACCTGTGCCGGAGGGGTGGAGACTCCGTGAGGACCAGTATGGGCTGGGGGACCGGAGGAACTCGGCACGACTCCGAACTGAGAGAGAGCTGCTGCCAGGGACCTGAGGAGGGGCACCGAGGGCAGCGGGGGAGAGGGCAGGGCACTGTGCTTTGGGTTGGGGGAGGACTTACTGTTCCTAGGAGGGAGTGGGCATGTCTGGCTAAGGGTAAGGAGTGTGATGGAGAAGAAAAGGCCTTTTGCCTTTGGAAAGAGTCATTCGACAGAAATGAGAGGTAATTAGGATAACCTTCCCATTCCTTTCTCTCTTTTGATCCTCGCAACTCACCAGTGAGGTGGGTATTATCATTCGCACTTTACAGGTGAGAAAACTTAGGCTGAGTAAGGAGGAGGAACTTGCTAAAACTTACAGAGCCAGTAAGCCATCCAAAGCCAGAACTCTAGTTCCAGATCCCATGCTTTATTCCCCGCCTCACAGTGTCTAGAAGGAACCCTGAATTTGCAGTGTGAGACTGGGAGGAGGCAGGGCACAGTGAGATAGACCAGCGTCTTCACCATCCCAGCCCCGCTGAATGCCAGCTGCTGAGAGGCCGTCATGGAGAGCACCTCTCTGATCCTGGGTTTCCTAATCTATAAAGCGGAAGTAAAAATCCTAGGAGAGTTGATAGGATTAAATTAGAGAAAACAGGTAAAGCGGCTAGCACAAGACTGGCGCTTGATAGCTTCCAAAAAAAATCAGTTCCCAATTATGCTTTTCCAACGTAGATACAGTGTAACATCAAACAGGTTACATCATCAATCTGAGCCTCAGTTTCCTCACTGCCCCCACAATAGGCTGGTGGGCCCCCTACCCATGCCTGGCCAATCTCTTAGAATATTGTGAGGATGGGAAACCAAACCACATTCTCTTAATCAGAAGAAAGGAGCTTCATTCAAACCCTGAAATACCCATAGGGAATCTGAGGCCAACGAGGGGCAGTGGGTTTCTTCAGGTCATACATGGCACAGCCTGCGATTAAGAACCCGCGTTCCCAACTCCTAGTCTGGTGTTCTTTCCTCTCCCCAGCTCAGCTCCTCCATCTATGCCTTTCTTTTGCACGTGACATTCTGGAGCTGGTAGTGCTGGACTTTGTTACAGTCTTGTTTCTACTCATGAGAGCAGGCTGAGTGTCTCTGGCCTGCCAGCAGCATAAGACTCATAGAAGTCTTTCCATTACATAGAACAAGTAATGGAATTAGCTCAGTGTTGGATTCAAGTCCTGGCTGTGCCCCTTATAGCTGTGTGACTTTTGGTAAGTCATAACTTCTCTGAGCCTCAATTTCCTCATCTGTCTAAGAGAGATACTAATCCAGAACTTGAAAGGTTCTCGGAAGGATTAAAGGAGGTAATAAAGTGCCCAGCACAATGCTGTGTAGTCAATAAATATCTCTTCCTCGAACCCTGAGTGTTTCCTCCTAACACCTGCCTTCTATTTCTTAAAAGAGACTTTGCACAGGATACCCTCCATGCCTGCCTCCCATCCACTTCACACCTTGTCCTTAGTCCATGCGATTTTTTCTCCAGATATCATTGCCCTTGATGCATCTTAGAAAGATGTCCTAGAACCAGACTCTTACCCTACCCACACCCTGCTTCTTTGCTTCCTATATCTTGTCAGCTTTTCATGGCCTTGCCTAGGTCATACCTCTTCAAGCAAACTCTCCGTGGTGACTTGATCCAGTCTGATCTCCCTCCTCTGTGCCTCCCTGGCCTTCAGCTCTGTACCTCTCAGCAGGTCCTGCCAGTATTCCATCTCCCTACAGCTTTGTAAATACAGAGCTCCAGACATGTGAGAAAAAGACTTGGAGCCAACTCATTAGGGTGAGGTGGACTGGCACTCATTGGGGAATGTTAAGATTACTGGATGTTAGAACTGGTGAAACTATCAAAAACCATCTGCTTCTACCCATCGATGTACCTATACTTAGAGTTAAATTAAAGCCCAGAAAGGAAGAATGACTTGCCCAAGGTCATACAGCAAATTTATTAAAGAAAAGAACAAAAGCCAGGCACAGTGGTACACACCTGTAGTTCCAGTCACCAGCTACTTGGCAGACTGAGAGGGAGAGGAATCCTTGAGCTCAGGAGTTCAAGGCCAGTCTGGGGAACACAGTGAGACCTCATCTCTTAAAAATAGAATAAAAAAAAAAACAGAACAGACCTGGATCCTGGACCCTGATTTGTCACTTATTGGCTGTGTGAGTTGGGACATACCACTTCTTTATCTGAGCCTCATTTTGTTTAGTGCTGACAACCTATGAATCTAGAAAGGATCCTATAGTCATTTGCCACGAGGCTATTTGAAGGTCTCTTACAAAGGTCCTCATCTTAGTTTCAGTGAGATCTCAAGCCTGTTGTGGGTCAGAAATCTGGTGATGTCTTAGGTGCTTTCAGAAACAGTGCTAACAGATGAAAATTTTCAAGTCTGTATGGTATCAGGCTCCTGAGGTGCCGGAGCCCTGAAGAATGCCAAGGGCCTGTGAACACAGGTAACAATTTGCTCCTCAGGCTATTCAAACAAAATTTATTCTCTCTTTGGTTCTATTTCCAGCCATAGATTGAGCCCTAATCCCAATACAGACTGTTTCAATTCCAGCCACAAGCCAAGCCCTAATCCTCCAACTTTGGCCACAGGTTGAACACCAATTCCACCCCTATACAAGACCCCTTACCCAGGCTGGGTCCCTGACGTGGTTACTGACCAGTACTGGTCCCAGCCCTAGGCTGAGCCACAGACATGGGTGATGCTGGTCACTCTAGACAATCAGCCCTTTGTGGATGAGTGTCCACCAGAGGTCTACTATCTTCTTACCTCCCTCTGCAGTGCTTTCTGCCCTACTCCTCTCAGCTCCTCTCTTTGTTTCACTTCCCTAGTTGTCCCTTGTAGGTGTCTAGTATGTTCTGCTTTCTCTTCCCTCCCTCCATCCAATCCTGCTTTAAGGAGAGAGTCAGTTACCAAGTAAAAACATGGGGCTGGGCGCAGTGGCTCACACCTATAATCTCAGCACTTAAGGCCGAGGTGGATGGATTACTTGAGCCCAGGAGTTTGAGACCAGCCTGAGAAACATATCAAGACCCTCTCTCTAGAAAAAATAAAGAAATTATCCTGGCATGGTGGCACATATCTGTGGTCCCAGCTATTTGGGAGACTGAGGTGGAAGCATTGCTTGAGCCCAGAAGATCGGGGCTGCAGTGAGCGGTGATTGTACCACTACACTCCAACCTGGGTGTCACAGTGAGACCCTGCTCAGAAAAAAAAAAAAAAAAAAAAAAACATCTTTTTTCTTCAAGGGTTTTGTGTATTATGGGAATCCAAGCTTTCATTCCCAGGTGATGGATTCCAGGCCCTAGACTAGATGCAGGCATGGGACAGGAAGGGAGCTCCCATGGTAGGATGTGATGCAGAGGGCAAACCTGGAATCAGAAAGTCAGGGATCCAGCCCTGGCTGTGCCATCAATTCCAACTGTGACCCTGGACAGGTTGCGTTTCTCTGCCTCTCAGTTTTCCCCCCTGTAAAGTAAGATGGTTGGACTCTAGTGAATGATTATTGAGGACAATTCTAGTTTTAACACCTAGTGATTCTAAGTCTCCAAAATCCTAAGATATGGTTGCCTTGATCCCGAGTCCACTCTGGCCTTTCGAATAGGGATGTGGGAGGGTAGTACTCCTGCCCTGCCAGGGAGGAGTGGACAGGCAGACCCTCAAACACCAGAAAAAAAGTGCCTGGATGGCCTGTGGCAGTGGAGGTAGTGGGAGACCGACCAGAGGGGACTCTGCTTTTCTGTTCAGCTTAGCTGCATCCCCATCTACCTGTTCAGGTCTGCATGAGGCAGTGGGGAGCACCTAAGTGAAGGCCTGAAGTCCAGCTCCAGGCTGACCTCCCTGGATCTGACTGGGCCGTTCTGCACCTCTCCTCTCCCACCAGCAGAGGTCTCTGCCTCACTCACTGGCGTGCAGGCTGCTGAGCCTGAGCCCGGCAACAGCTGCGCAGTTGCTCCAGCTGTTGCACCTGTTCCAGGACTGGCCTCTCAAGTTCCCCCGGCCGCCAACCATGGCGCCCGGCTCTGGGAGAGGGACCTTGAATCCTTCATATTCTCAAAGAAAAGGACTGGCGTGACAGTGGTGCCCCTGGAAAGTATAGTACAGAGATCATTTCAGGCGTCCCCCTACCTCTGTCCAGGACCCCATCTTCATTCTTGTACTCAGGAGTTCTTTTTTGTATCTCGTCAGAAGCCTTCTGTTTACAAGTTAAAGCCATTTCTTCTAGTCCTAGTAGGGGATGGGTGTCTCTGTAAGCATTCTCTCCACATCTGACGACTGGCATTGAAGTTTGTGCTGGAGTGAATCAAGCTTAGGTAAGGCCCGATCTCTCTCTGGGACTCAATTTCCCAGAAAGGAAACAGAGGACTAGACGTCTCTGAGTCCCTAGCTTTCTACGATTCTGTGAATCTAAGCATATATGTCCAAGGCAAAAGAGAATGTGAACAGTCCCCACCCTGCTTCCTGTCCTTTAAGAGGTAACAGAGCTGCCTTTCCTGGTTTGACAGTTCTCTCCCTAGAGGCCCTTCTATGCTCCTGTATGTCTGTCATGTGCCAGAGGAAAAAGTCAGATTCAGAGAAATGCAGTTCCTTTCCCCGGGTTGCACAGCTCAGCCCCTGAGGAGCTGAGGCTTTTCTTCTGGTTTCCTTAAGAGGCCTCTCCCATCGGGTGCCAGAGCCCAGAGCAGGGCTTATGTCTCAGAGGGGAGCAAGTTTGTTTGTGTGAAGAGGGGATTATAAATAAATAGAGAAAGTATGGCTGTGTGGGTGTGAGGGAAGAGATGTAAACGTTCTACATTCCTGGGCAGGCTGGCTCACTCAGGTTTCCTGAGTTCTTGCAGGCTGGGGACAGGCCAGCCACAATTCCAGACCTCTCTCCTCTCACCCCGGCCCCTCCTGATGCCCTTTCCATGGTCTTGTCCAGCCTCCTCTCCAGCCCAGAAGCTTCTTTCTAGTTGTCTTTTCTGCTTCCTATTGGGGAAGAATTCTCAACCGCACTAACCCCTCCTAACTGACCCCATAAAAGACCTTTTATCACAGCATGAGAGTTTCAAGCCAGACTGTGGGATGAACTTGGAACTTGGATGGAGACAGTTTGGAAATTTTGACTTATGTGTGAAGATCATGGAATCACTCATCCCCTTAGCTGCTCTGGGCTCCTGACCTTTTTGTACATGTTGTCATTTGGTTTGGCCAGTGGTTTGAGCATTCAGATGGCAGGGGGCTGGAAAGTGGGGGTTGTCAGAAGCTAATTTCTGTTGGGTGGCAAGGTAAAAGTGCTGAAAGGGAATTGGCCCTCTTCCCATATAATGAACTACTCCTTTTGTTTTTTTGTTTTTTTTTTTTTTGAGACGGAGTCTTGCTCTGTCGCCCAGGCTAGAGTGCTGTGGCCGGATCTCAGCTCACTGCAAGCTCCGCCTCCCGGGTTCCCGCCATTCTCCTGCCTCAGCCTCCCGAGTAGCTGGGACTACAGGCGCCCGCCACCTCGCCCAGCTAGTTTTTTGTATTTTTTAGTAGAGACGGAGTTTCACCGTGTTAGCCAGGATGATCTCGATCTCCTGACCTCGTGATCCGCCCGTCTCGGCCTCCCAAAGTGCTGGGATTACAGGCTTGAGCCACCGCGCCCGGCCTTCCTTTTGTTAAAGAAAGAGGCTTCCAGGGCCAGGCGCGGTGGCTCAAGCATGTAATCCCAGCACTTTGAGAGGCTGTGGGGGGTGGATCATGAGGTCAAGAGATTGAGATCATCCTGGCCAACATGGTGAAACTCTTGTCTCTACTAAAAATACAAAAATTAGCTGGGCGTGGTGGCTCGCACCTGTAGTCTCAGCTACTTGGGAGGCTGAGGCAGTAGAATAGCTTGAACCTGGGAGGCGGAGATTGCAGTGAGGCGAGATTGTGCCACTGTACTCCAGCCTGGTGACAGAGCAAAAAAAAAAAGAAAAAAAAAAAAAGAATGAAAGAGGCTTCCAGGATTAAGGACCATCAATTGGCTCCTCTTCCAGAATCTCTCCCTCTTTGTTAACTCTGTTCTTTCATCATTGATTTTGTTCATCAGGCACCAAATCTATCTATGTAGGCTCTGCATTGAGCACAAAACTTAATGAGATCTGGTCCTGGCTCTCAAGAAGGTCACAGTTTAGTTAGGAAGCAAAGCTTACTTAAGAAGTACCTCTAATCCATTTGTGATGAGCATTGTAATGAGGGCTGAACTCAGTTCTGCAGGAAAGGCCAGTGGCTGGAAGTTTGGGGCCGCTTCACAAAAAGGGTAGCATCTAAGCTGGCTTTTGAAGAATGGGAAGGAGTTGGTCAAACATTGGAGATGGAGAATCCCATTCCAGGTAGAGGAAACAGCATGTTTGAAGGCACAGTAGGAGGAGGCCTGGGGGCTGGTGGAAGAGTGAGGAATTTAGCAAGAGGAGATGAGGCTGAAGACAGGGCCACCACAGAAAGTTTTGCTGGAAAAGCAGGCAGGAGCCAGCTCATGATAGGCTTGGGATGACACAGTGACATTTAGAATCTGTCTGGTAAACATTGCTGTCCAGAATTCAGATTAGATCAACTAAGTCCAGTCACTTTAAGTCTGTTGAGACGGGTAAAGAGCTTTAGCTGTGGCCTATCCAAGTGGACACTTCCTGTGGGAAAGGGAGCTAGTGTCTAGCACTTTGTATATGCCAAAGAGAAGCCTCCATGTCCTTCATGAACCACATCCACTCCCACCTCTGTGCCTTTGCATCTAGTACCTACTGCCTAAGAAGTCCTTCCCCTCCTGCATCTTGTTAATTTCTCCAAGATCCAACTCAGGCATGTTCCTAGAAAAGCCTCGCCTGAAGACCCTGTGCTCATACCATCATAGCGTTTGTCAGACTGAATGTATTGTATCTATATGTCTTCTTCACTAGGCTGTGAGCTCCTTCAGGAGGTGACTTTGTTTTATTTAAGTCATGTACCAGGCCCATGGATGTGTATAATATTTGACATACAAAAAGTTCAATAAATAAATGATAATGGGAAGTAATATTACTGTAGCAGTCCCCCTGTATTCATGGTTTCAATTTCTGAGGTCTCAGTTACCTATGATTAACCTTGGTCCAAAATATTACATTGGAAATTCCAGAAATAAAGAATTCATACGTTTTAAGTTGCACATCATTCTGAGTGGCATAGTGAATTCTGTTGCCATTGCTCTGTGTCCCATCCAGAACGTAAATCATCCCTTTTCCCGTGTGTCCACACTGTAGATGCTCCCCACCTGTTAATCACTTAGTAGCTGTCTCAGTGATCAGATCAACTGTTGAAGCATTGCAGGGCTTGTGTTCAAGGAATCCTTATTTTACTTCATAATGGCGCCAAAGCATGAGTAGCAATGCCAGCAATTTGGATATGCCAAAGAGAAGCCATAAAGTGCTTTCTTTAAGTAAAAAGGTAGAAGTTCTCAATTAATAAGGAAAGGAAAAAAATGATATAGTGAGTTTGCTAAGATCTACAGTAAGGGTGAATCTTCTATCTGTGAAATTGTAAAGAAGGCAAAAGAAATCTATGCATGGTCTATCTAGGGTTCAGTACAAACTGTGGTTTCAGGCATCCACTGGGGGTCTTGGAATGTATCACCAAGGATAAGGGGGGACTACTGTATTACTAATGATAATAATGTTTACTGCCTGTTATGCCAAGTGCCCCACACTCACATATGTGTTCAGTCCCGAAACCTCAATCCTGTCCTTGACGGCTCCTTTGCCCTCTCCACCCATATCCTATCCAGTCTGTCCCAAAGCCTGCCCATTGTACCTCCTAGGTGTTTCTCAAATCTGTACTTTTGCCCATCAGCACAACTTCCATCTTCGTACAGGTCCAGCATGATCTCAAAGCAGGATGACTGCAACAGCCCCTCCGTGGTCTCTCTGCCTCCAGTCTTGCCCTCCAATTAGTTCTCCATTCCTGTGAGCACAGTGGTGATTCTAAAATGCAAATCTGATCATGGGACTGCCCAGTTTAAAGCTTTTCCATGGCTTTCCTTTGCCTCCTGGGCTCTCAAAGCCCTCCATAAGCCTCTGCTTCTCTTTCCAGACTGGTCTCTTGCCTCTCACGTCTGCCTTCCCATTCTCTCCAACTTCTGAGCCACTTTCATCTCTGTATCCCCGCCCAAGGTCTGTGGGCATGAGGCGAGTTGAGGCAGACTGATCTGGCTTGTGGGTGGGGCTAGAAGAATGTAGGAGGCCACCAGAATCAGGGTTGGTGCAATTGTAAATGAGACCAGGGAGATTTGGCCTTAGTGTGTGCTATGATGTTCGTCCCCTAATAGGTGCCTGGCGATGACCACAGAGAGTTCTGGGAGTCAAAGAAACACCACAGGAAACAAACTATTAAGGGATTAAGAAAGTCTGGGGTCAGTGCCCAGATCTGGTTTTTTTAAAAACCTATTTAGTTGAGCACATAATACATGTCAGCACTAGGTGTATTACATATATTATCTAACTTAATTCTACAGTAATTCTGAGAGGTAAAGATTGTTACTAGTTCCATTTAATAGATGTGGAAACAGAGGCCCCCAATGGTTAGGTAACTTGTCTAAATTCAGGCTGCAAATAAAAGCCAAATCCACAATTTGAACCCCTGCCAATCTGACTCCAAAAGGTCCCTGAGAAAAGGCATGCTTGGTCTCTGAGATGGGGAGGGATGCATGGGGACAGGTGGGATGAGACGTGGTGGTGGGGAGGGAGAGGAATCAGGGCAGGTCCAAGGCCAGGGTAGGGGTGGGAACGCCACAGAGGACCAAAGGGAGTGTATGGGAAAGGAGTGAGATGTGAGACAAACTTTACCTCCTTCACACTCAGGTGACACTCCTGTGTCACTCAGGACTGGCCCTACTGGTTCCCTGAACTTCATCCTAACCGACTTTGGAGGTTCTGAGAGCCTAGGATGTATGAGACCATCAACACATCCAAGAATCATAGAATCTTGCAATGATCAAATCTTAGAACCACAGCATTGGACAATTCTAGAAGCTTTGTATTCTAAGGAAATATAGGTTCTTAGAAACATGGAATTCTCAAAATCCTGAATCTTAGAATCCTAGAATTTTGGAGTCTTCAAATGTTGAAATCATGGATTCATAAACTATGCAGAAAATCTTTCAAGATCATAGCTTACCCCCTTCTCTTATTTTGCAGATGGGAAACTGAGGCTCAGAGAAAGGAGGATGAGTCTCTGAATGTCACACAGTGAAGTTGTGGCTTAAAGAACTAAAACTGTTTCCACCGGCCATGTTCAAGGGCTGGGGCTAGTGCCAGCACTGCAGAAACTGAGGCGGCCTGTCGCCGCCTGGCAGTTCTTCCTCCTGCTTGGTTTTGGCATGGCCGTGGGCACTCATCTCACTTGAGAGAGCTCCAGGCCATGCCACCCTTCCTTGTGCCTGTCACCTTCTAGGGTATGGTGGGGTGGGGATTGTGGCCACTGGAGGCCTCCTGCCAGGCCCCCCACATTCTCAGCCTCTGCCAGGTCTATCGGTGGGGGGAAGGGGCCTTCTGCCTGGGCATTAGCTGAGACACTCTTTCTGTCTTCATGCTCTGAGCAGGCGGTGAGGTGAAGGGGGTGCCAACTGGCACAGAGGCCTGGGCTCCAGGGCCGCCCCAAGGAAGGTAAGACAGGGTTTCTTCAGCAACAGGCTGAGACCTAAGGTGGTGGCAGTGTTGCAATCGCCCCCTCCCTGGTGGGAGGAGGGGACTGAGGAAGAAAGACATTATTCACTCCTTGGAGAGTTGGGCTGGCTCTGACCAGCACCCCAGCTGGGCCCGTGTCCCACCCTCTCTGCCAGTGGAGGCTGAGAGATAAACACAGCTCATTTGATACGGGCCAGCCGGGCCTTGCTGGCTTGCTGGGAATGTGAGCTCCACTTTGGGGAGCTGGGAAGGGAATGGCGAGGGAACTAAGTCATGTGTTCCTACTCTCAGCGACCCTCAAAGCACAGACTGAAGGCATCATGACAGCAGTCTCAAATCTTTGTTCTAGGAGGCCCAAGAGGGCAGAGTAGGAGCAATGTGAGGAACCAGAGAGAGGCCAACTCCAGCTCCTTACAAAGAAAACCTTCTAATGGTTAGGAATGGCCCATGAGCTCCTGTTCCCTGAAGGCGTGTGTCAGGCAGGGGCTGCACGCCAGCCCAGCCCCCAGTGCTGAGAGGGAATTCCTGCACTGAATGTGAGCTCTCCGCTCACCCCACCGAACTCATTACTGCTTTCAATGCTCTGCAATTCTGTTTCAAAGTCTAAGAGAATGTGATTTAGGAAGTGTGAGAACCCATGTTTCCAAGATGCTTGACTCTGGAAAATGAGGAGGAGGCATGAGAGGCAACTTCTCCATTTTAGACCAACAGGGGACTAAAAGAATAAGCTAGGGAGTTGGGGATGGTGGCCGGTGGGGCAGAGAGAGAAGGCAGTTGAGCCTTTAGGCCCTGGAATTGGGTAAAAAGCCATAGGAGATGAGTTGAAGAGAAAGGAGCTCTGCTTTGGAGTTAGGAGTCCTGGGTTGAAATCCTAGCGGAGGACTTTAGGCAAGTGGCATAGCATCTGTGAGCCTTCTCATAATTGTGGTAACAGTCACAAAGCCACTGCAAGACGGATACTGTCATCTATTCCGGAAGATGACAATGTCCATTTTGCAGTGGCTTTGTGATTGTTACCACAATTATCATAATAATAGCATTCAACTAAGGGTCAGAAACCGGACTGGGTAAGCACTTTACAAGCGTTATCTAATTTAATGGTCAAAACAACCATGTTAATGAGATAACTAACTTCTGTAAGGAGTTCGGCAAAGAGAAGATAGTCAATAAATGTTGGTTCCCTTCTCCATATTTCAGTCTCGTTTAATTCAACAAACCTTTGCTGGCACTTAGCTTGTGCTGGGCCTCCCAGTTCCTCCTGAAAAGAGCTCAGGCAATGGAATGTTTTTCCCTGCTGGCGTGAAGATCACCAGGTACCTGTGTAGAGGAGGGTTGGCGAGGATAGGGTGGGAGGCAGAGGGGCGGGGCACAAGGCTGCAGTGCTGGGCTGGGAGGTCTAACCCAGGGCTGGGGATAAGTGGGTAGGATGTGGGAGCAGGACTGGATCAATAGGTTACGAGAGGTGAGAGAGGCAGAGGTTTCAGGAATGCAGGATTGTAGGAGAGATAGCCAACCCATGGAACAAATGATTTTAGTAATTCTTAGAAGCATTCATCCAGATATTGACAACTGACGTACGATTGCAAAAAAGTCCATTGATGTGCCAATCACAAATCACAGTAGTAGCAACGACCATTTTTAAAGATACTTGAAAGTCAGTTTCCTGCAACCTTTCCATCATGGCTCACCAAAATATAAGGACATAGAAAAGTGTGAAAGCAAGAAAGCTCCCAGCACCATGGCCTTGGGGCCCATCCCTGCCAACCCTCCTCTACACAGGTGCCTGGTGATCGTCACACCAGGAGGGCTTTGTTCAAAAGGTAGGCTACAGGACCCAGAGAATATGTGTACACGTGTGTGTGTGTGTGTGTGTGTGTGTGTGTGTATAGGGGAGCGGGATGAGAGAGGAAAGAGGGGTGGGAAGGGAGGGAAAGGTGTGGTGATGTACTAAATAAGCCAAATGGGACAAATAAAAAGGAAACAAGCGTGACTGTGAGGGCAGAGGAACGTGGGACTGAGTCAGGAGACTGATGCTGTCATCCCTGCCCGGTGACTGACTTGCTGTGTGGCCCTCAGGTGTAACTTACCCTCTCTGGGCCTCATTCATCTAATCATAATAATTAATGTTACCATGATATAAATCTGTACAGCATTTCATTGCTTGATTCCCTAACTGCCCTGTGAGATAAGCATTAAGGTTCAGAGACAGTGGCATGCCCAGTGTCACACAGTAAGTGTGTGGTCAAGCTGAGATTCAAACTCAGACCTTCTGGCCCCCTGCCTAGGAGAGCACGTCCAGTTGTCCAGCAGATTCTCTTTTGCCTGAGTGGCCCAGATGACATCTCTTCTAGAGCTAGAAAGAAGGAGAAATGAGACAGGGTCTTTGGGCTGGAGTGTCCTGGGACTAACATGGCACTGGTCGGTTTGCCAGGCCCAGACATGTTCTGCCTTTTCCATGGAAAGAGATACTCCCCTGGCGAGAGCTGGCACCCCTACTTGGAGCCACAAGGCCTGATGTACTGCCTGCGCTGTACCTGCTCGGAGGTAGGTTCCTCTGGTCACCTTGCCACCTGTGTCGGGGATATCTGAGAACCCTCCAGAGAAGTCACTCCAGAGGGAGGACCAGGCCTTCTAGAACTGTGCTGTCAGCAGCAGCTGAGGGACTTGGGAAAAGCCATTTCACTACTGAGTACTCAATATATAGGATTAGATGGCTACTGTGTACCTCCCAAAGATAAGTCACACAAACATTAGTGGCTGGGTTGGGATGAGGACCCGGGTCTCCCATCTCACATTCCAGCTTTCTTTCCACCTCATAGTGGTGCCAGTCTCCCTGCCTCCCATGCAGCCCAAGACAGAGCCTTTTTTACCTTATCTGCCATTCCCTCCTTCTCATGTACTATTTCCTCCAGCCACTTCGGCCCTGCCTTAGGATGTGTCCCCACCTCCACTAGCCCAATTACTTATTCCTCAGGGATTTGCCCAAATGGGAAAATGACCTCCACCTGGAAGAATTTGCTTCTTCTGGGATCCCACAGAAGTTTCTCTGCCCCTTTCTCCTATCACTATTGACCAGGCAGCATAGTTACTGCCCCTCCTAGACTGAACCTCTGAGACTAGGACTTGCTGGGCCCTCACTCATGCCTGGCATGATTCCCTGCCAAAGGCTGAACCACCTGAGGTAGAGACCATGTCTTTGTTTTCCATCTCCTCCCACCCCACCGTACCCCATAACAATCCAGCACCTCCACAGGGCCTTGCAAAATCAACTGTGTAGAATGAATGAGACCCCATGTGGTCCAGAATTCACAAGCAAGATATGAGATTGGAGGGGTAGAAGAGGAGGAAGTGGCTTAGAAGGCTTGAAAAACCCTTGGTTTTAGCTCAGCTGCCTGGAACCCAGTGTGGATGTCCCCAGCTTTCTTTGTCTGGGTGTTGGTGCTTGGAGGGAGGGGTAGCTAGCTCCTAGCCCGAGCCAGCCTCCCAGCCCCTCTCTTTCCCTGCACAGAGCCAAGAGAGGAATGCGGAAGGCCTCTAAGAGTCTCCCTTGTTAAAACAGAGCCCTCTGGGGTGGGAGCAGACAGAGCTCGGGAAGCGATCCTGTGGGGTGGCGGAGGGGTGGCTTAGCCCCCTCCTGACTTTGACACTGGGGTCCCACTCCTCCTAGGGTCTTTCCCCCGACTCACCACTGCTTCTACCGTGTTGGCCCCAAGTAGAAATGGGGACACAACCCCCATCATCACTGCCTCCCCTCGATTTGCCTTGGCACATCTGAGGCCAATCAGCCTTTTCAAGAAGGACTTGATGAAATATAGCCAGAGAACAGAAAGGAAATCATAACAGAAAATTCCAGACATATCATGTGGTCCAGTTGACAAAGTCCAAGTTTTTTGAGCCATTGGAGTTAATTCATTTCTCCTTTCCCAGAGTTCACACACAGTTTCCTCAACCCAGAGGACTTGTGCTGTTATCTGCAAAATATACCCTCAATCCCTCCACTTCTCTCCACCATCACTGCTCCCCGTAATCCAAGCCACCATCATCTGTCATCTCTTTCCTGGGCTGCCACACAAGTCTCCTAATGGGTCTTCCTGTTTCCCCCTCTAAATCCATCCTCCATGTGGCAGGGAGAATGGTCTTTTTTTTTTTTTTTTTTTTTTTTTTTGAGACAGGGTCTCACTCTGGTACCCAGGCTGGAGTGCAGTGGTGCGATCTCAGCTCACTGCAGCCTTGACTTCCCAGGCTGAGGCAATGCTCCCACCTCAGCCACCTGAGTAGCTAGGACCACAGGTGCATGCCACCATGCCCAGCTAATTTTTGTATTTTTTGTAGAGACAGGATTTCACCAGGTTGCCCAGGCTGGTCTCAAACTCCTCAGCTCAAGAAATCCATCCGCCTCACTCAGCCTCCCAAAGTGCTGGGATTACAGGAGTGAGCCACCGTGCCCTGTGAGAATGGTCTTTTCTCAGCATGAAACTGATCATGTCATTCCGCTCTTAAAACCCTCCAGTAACAGATGATGAACTCATTGACAGGCATGCAGAGACTGTGTGCTGATTGTCATGTTCTGATTTAGGGAAAAAAGGAGAGAAAAGAAAAAAAAAACCTCCAGTAGCTTTTCGTTGGACTTAAAGTAAAATTCAAATTCCCTGCTGAGGGCTCTGCTTCTGTCTTATTCTCCAATTTATTTTCTTTTCTTTTCTTTTCTTTTTTTGAGATGGAGTCATGCTCTGTCACCAGGCTACCAGGCTGGAGTGCAGTGGAGCAATCTCGGCTCACTGCAACCTCCGCCTCCCAGGTTCAAGTGATTCTCCTGCCTCAGCCTCCTGAGTAGCTGGGACTACAAGCACCCGCTGCCACGCCCAGCAAATTTTTGTATTTTTAGTACAGACAGAGTTTCACCACCTTGGCCAGGATGATCGCCATCTCTTGACCTCATGATCTGCCCGCCTCGGCCTCCCAAAGTGCTGGGATTACAGGCATGAGCCACCGCGCCTGGCCTTATTCTCCAATTTCATTTCATACCTGCTCCCTCTGCTGCAGCCACACTGACCTCTGTCAGTTTTTCCAACACTTGAGCTTCATTCCAACTTATTTCCTCCACTTGGAATGTTCTTCCCTCAGATCTTCTCACGAACAGTTCCTTCTGATCTCCCAGTTCATAACACAAATGTTACCTCCTTATAAGGCCTTCCCTGACAGCTGTTTCTAACAGAGTCTACCCCTATTAATTAAATAATATTCCTCTATTTATTTATTTATTATTGATTGATTGATTGATTTTGAGACAGAGTCTCACTCTGTCACCCAGGCTAGTACAGTGGCACGATCTCGGCTCACTACAAACTCTGCCTCCCAAGTTCAAGTGATTCCCATGCCTCAACCTTCTGAGTAGCTGGGATTATAGGCACGTACCACCACGCCAGGCTAATTTTCATATTTTTAGTAGAGACGGGGTTTTACCATGTTGTCTAGCTGGTCTCAAACACCTGACCTCAAGCTATCTGCCCACCTTGGCATCCCAAAGTGCTGGGATTACAGGTGAGAGCTACCATACCAGGTCCTCTAGTTTATTATATATCATAAATTTAACATCTGAAATCTTCTTGTTCCTACTTGTTTACTTTTTTTCTTTCTTTTTTTTTTTTTTTTTGAGATGGAGTCTCACTCTGTCACCCAGGCTAGAGTGCCATGGCATAATCTCAGCTCACTGTAACCTCCACTCCCGGGTTTAAGCAATACTTCTGCCTCAGCCTCCCAAGTAGCTGGGATTACAGGTGGGCTACTACTGCCTGGCTAATTTTTGTATTTTTAGTAGAGACAGGGTTTTGCCCTGTTGGCCAGGATGGTCTCGAACTCCTGACCTTAAGTGATCCTCCCACCTCAGCCTCCCAAAGTGCTGGGATTACAGGCGTGAGCCACTGTGCCCGGCCCTTGCTTACTTCTTTAATAGTCTATCTTTCACTGCTAGGATGTGAGCTCCGGGAGGGCAGAAACCTTGTTGGTCCCACTCACTGCTACATCCCTAGTGCTCAGAAGAGGGCCTGGCACCCAGTAGACCTGCAGCAAATATTGAGTATGAATGAGTCCACACCTACCCACCAGAGGCAGCTCAGCATTGTGGAAAGTGCACGGGCCCTGGTGACAGTTTTTACCTGCTGTGTGATCTTAGGCAACTTAACCTTTCAAGGCTCTTTTCTCATTTAAAAAGTGTGACTAATACTATGGTACCTACCTCTAGGGGTGTTGAGAATATAAAGTGGGATGATTTTTATATAATATAAAGGCCCTACCTCAGTAGCTACTCAATAAATGGAGGCTATGACTTCCTGAGAGGTTCCCTGTGACTGCAAAGGGCTTTTCCACGGTGGAAGTGCCTTACCTGCCCTTTCACCACTAACCTGTCTCCATCCTATTTCCTGCTTCGTGGTGCTAATAATAATCACCATCCTTGGCTCCTCCAAGGCCAGAATCAAGAGACCGATTCTAACTCTTCAGGCCACACAGTCCCTTGCACTCCATCCTAGTTTCTCATCTGGGAGCCTCAGATGTCTAGCGTCTAGTTTATCCTCTAGACATTTATTAATCCCCCATGTGTGTTGGGACTCTAAAAGGCCCCTATTAGAGCTTAGCCCAATTCTGTGGACTCTGGGATGCCCCTTAGCACTGACTAGTCCTTGCAATTACCTCTGGCCATCTTGGGAAGCAGTGACCCCAGAAGGTATAGGGCCATTCAAGGGCCTTCCATGGGGCAAGAGGCTGCCTCTGAAGTGCTATCAGGGAACTCAGGTCCAGGGAGAGGGCAGGGGGAAGGAACCAGGGGGAGAAGGGGAGAAGCGGGGCTAGAAACAAACTTTGCCAACCTCAGAATCGTGAACAAAGCAGGCTCCATTCATCTAGGAGAGGACCATCGACCCCTCCTTTCCTTACTCTCATTTATTCACTCACTCATGTATTCATTCAGACTCCAGCAGCCACTAACTTGGAGCAAGGCCCTATGCCTACTATTCTTTGGAATTCGTGGTTGAATTGGTGACACAGGTGTAAATGGTTCATCACAATACAGCAGAGTGACCCTTGTAACAGAGTGAAGAACAAGGTGCGGGAAGGCTGAGGGGCCAAAGAAAAACTGCCTGGAGAGCTGGGAAGACCCCCAAAAGGGGTGGTGGCCACTATCCATCAGTTTCTGCTTGTCTCTTTCTGCGTACATTCCCCTGCCCACTTCTCTCACTTGCTATACTTGAAAAAGAGAAGGAACTTCAGGCCTCTCCTTCGGTGATGCCAACTTCAAAGGCTTTGTGCAGGATTACCCAAACCTCCCAGAGATTTAGGGGCTGGATTATAAAGCCATCCATCTTCTCTACATCAGGTGTTTTGTCTCACACCCCCTCCCGGTCACATGTCCTCATGTTTCGTTCCTTTCTTGACCACAAGGCTCAGGCCCAGGGTTAAAAGGACCAAGCCCCAGAGTTAAAATAGTGCAGTCAAAGCATCAAGATCAATGTCAAACAACTCTAGGCTTTTCCTTGTCTTTCTCTGTGAAGGGGACACAGTGTTTGAGCAAGTCCATGAACAGGTCTGACCTCCTCCAGGGTAGAGGAGGCACATGGATGTGTGGGCCAAGTGAGATCCCCTTGGTGGGCAGGAACGGGGAAGGACTGGGCACACTTGAGTTCATTGTTTTCAGTCCAATCACAGGCTTACTACAAGTACAGACTTCTGCAGTTGGGGTGGGAGTTTTGGGAAAGGACAGGTACAGGTGGAAGATGATGGTTCTTTGAACCAGGGCTGACCCTTGTGTCCCCTTCAGAGCGCCCATGTGAGTTGTTACCGCCTCCACTGTC
Source organism: Theropithecus gelada (assembly GCF_003255815.1). Classification (NCBI taxonomy): domain Eukaryota; kingdom Metazoa; phylum Chordata; class Mammalia; order Primates; family Cercopithecidae; genus Theropithecus; species Theropithecus gelada. Next base: position 66,658,563 of record NC_037682.1, on the reverse strand, counting down.
CGCCTGTCCACTGCCCCCAGCCTGTGACAGAGCCACAGCAGTGCTGTCCCAGGTGTGTGGGTAAGTAGCCATGCTCCTCCCCATCGTCCACTGACCTTTCTCCTACTCCCAGTGTAGCCCTCTAGCTGAGGGAGAACTCTGCAAGGAGAGGGGCAGTCTCTACCCATCAGAGGTGTAGACACACAAAGGTGCTCAAGGGAGGAAATATCCCAGATCCGCAGGCAGTGCTGGGGTAGCAGAGACTTCGTGTCCTTAAGTAGGTGTGCCTGGCAGGGGAGGGAGGACATGCAGAAAGTAGCTGCAGGAAACAGGGCCTTGCTTGGCCTGCTGACTGGCACACTTGGGCTCTTGTCTCTCTCGGGCCTGCCAGAGCTGGAGGGTATGGGCGCAGTCTGGGAAGTGAAGGTGAGTGATCTTGGGATTGAAGGTCCTATGGGGAGACCCTAGAATTACCACTGGGGGGCTGAGAAGGACTAAAGGAGTCAGGCCCTGTTCTCTGAGATTCCTCGCACTGCTGAGATTCAGGGACTCTGTGTGTCCTGATGCTCAATGTCTATGATTCCATGATTTTAAGATTCTAAGCCTCTGAGAATGAGATTCCAGGAAGAAGAGGTCAGAGAAAGGAGAGGTGGTCTGGGAAGAAACTGGCAAAAGCAAGTGTCCAGTGAGGGGCAGTTAGAGGGGAGGCCAACTTGGAGGTGGGAGGGGAGGTTGAGAGGAAAACTGATGTTTAGAAGCATCAAGAAAGTGGTGAAGAAGAGGCTTCAGATTCTGGTCTCGGGTCCGGGCTCTGGAATCAGGGCTTTCCTGGTGAGCTGGTATGGAGTGGGGCTCATTTTCCAGCGGGGAGCCCAGTAGGGATCTGACTCGTGGCCCTGATACGGGTCATAGAGATTCCTGGCTGCGGGTTCCCGAGGGGAACAGTGGCTCTCAGCTTCATCCTGCACAGTGAAGGAGTGTCCTCATGTCTGATGCTGACTCCAGGGGGCCTCAGCTCTCCTTGCTGACTTTGGGTTTCCCCTTGTGCTTGGCCCAGGCCTCTTGTTGCTGAAATGCTCTTCACTCCCTCTCTCTCTTTCCATCCCCTGCTCCTCTGCCTGCTTGGCTCCACAGTTCAAGACTCTGCTTGCCATTGGCCCTTCAGGAAGTCTTCCCTGGCCACTCTTCCCTGGCTGAGTTAGAGGCTCCTCTTCTCTGCTGTCACAACTTCTGTGCTTCTACCCACCCTAGCCCTTACCTGCTACAGCATCATTGCTTGTGGCTTGTCTTTCTGCCTAATTAGATTTCAAACTTCTTTTTTTTAAATTAAAAAAAATTTTTGGCCGGGTGCGATGGCTCGCGCCTGTAATCCCAGCACTTTGGGAGACTGAGGTGGGTGGATCACAAGGTCAAGAGATTGAGACCATCCTGGCCAACATGGTGAAACCCCATCTCTACTAAAAATACAAAAAAATTAGCTGGGTGTGGTGGCGGGCGACTGTAGTCCCAGCTACTTGGGAGGCTGAGGCAGGAGAATCGCTTCAACCTGGGAGGCAGAGATTGCAGTGAGCCAAGATCATGCCACTGCACTCCAGCCTGGTGACAGAGAGAGACCTTGTCTCAAAGAAAGAAAGAAAAAAAGAAAAAAGAATTAAAAATCTTTTTTTTTTTTTTGTAGAGATAGGGTCTCACCATGTTGCCCAGGCCAGTCTCGAACTCCTAGAGTCAAGTGATCCTCTCACCTCGGCCTCCCAAAGTGCTAGGATTACAGGTGTGAGCCACCATACCCCTAATTTTTGAGTTTCAGTTTCTTGATGGCAAGGGCTGAATCTTACTCATTGCTCCATTCCCAATACCTAGCATGGTGCCTGGAATAGAGGAGTGCTTAGTAAAGGGGTCTTGAATGAATGAGTGGGTTCTCTCGGGACCAGAGGCTTACCCCTCCACCTGGCAGGATAAGGATGGACTGATGGGCAGGTGATGGGGAGGGGGACTCTGGGGGCCAGTGAATGACAGGAATTTACACAAGCACAGGGACAATCATCCCAGCTGGCGCCACTAGAATGTAACCCTGTGAGGGCAGGGACTCTTTTGCTCACTGCTATATCCCCAGCACCTAGAACAGTGCCTGGCACTGAGAAGTGCTCCATGAGCCCTCATGGAGCTCATGGAGCCCCACTAACTTGGCACCACTGAGCGGAAGCTGAGACTGCCGGCTTTACCTTCTTGCTCTCACTGGGGCTGGCTCAGACACTGAGGGGGCTAGAGGGCTGTGGTAGGGGTCATGGGAGGGAGGGACACAGTCAGATGTAGGTATCAGAGGGACCTCTTAGCTGATATGGGGAATGGCTGGCAAGGCCCAGGCCAGAGCTTGGTTTAAATTTCAAGTTGGGGTCAAATGCAAAGTCTTCAGAAAAGTGGCCTCGTTAATTTCAGCAAAGGTTTTTAGATTCACATGAAACCTCATTTTAATCTTCCTCCTGCCCCTCCCCAACTACAGAACCTCACACTCCTTCTGGGCTCCGCGCCCCACCAAAGTCCTGCCAGCACAATGGGACCATGTACCAACACGGAGAGATCTTCAGTGCCCATGAGCTGTTCCCCTCCCGCCTGCCCAACCAGTGTGTCCTCTGCAGCTGCACCGTAAGAACTCCTGCCTTCCCTTCAGCACAGGCCAGCACTCTGGGCCTGCAAAGAACACAGTAGCCTGGACTGCGGACTGGGGGATTGTCCCTCCTGGCCAAAGCAAAATGAATGGGCTCAGGGGAAAGGGAACATCTGGGGTTTGGAATGTCCTGTCCCTAGCTGGGTCAGGTGACCATTCGGTGAGCTTCCACACCTTCCTGAGCCTTCTGTTTCCCCCAGCAGATGCTGCATTCCTTGAGGGGAGGAAACATATGTGTTTCATTTCTTTATCCTCTGCTGTCAGTCCAGGACCTAAAGCACAGGAGACATCTGTAATGATTGTTGAATGAGAGAATGAATACGCAAATGATCAGTTATCAGTCCTGGGGGACAGAGACAGGGCCAGATTATCTGTAGTAAATGGAAATTAATCTGAAGCTACTTAAACTCCTCCTGCCTATTGTTAGAGCTGGACCTCGGGGCAGGCAGGGCTGACTCGCAGTGTTATCCTGGGACAGAGACTGAAGCTACGCAGGGCCTCCTCTAGAAAGTCTTCAGCCTCCTCCTTGTAAGGGAACTGCGGTCTAGGCATGGCCTTCCTATAGGTTTGCAGGTGACTTTCAGCATGTCATTTTTAACCCTTGGCTTGGCAACTCATCCATGAATTGGCAGGAGAAGCCCCTGCCCTCCCGATTTCCTTACTACCTGATCACCACACTCGGGCCTCTGAGTGCGTAAGGGAGTCTGACCAAATGATCATTAATGTTCTCTCCAGACGAGGTATCAGAAACCTGTGTTTGAATTCCAGCACTGTCCCAGTTCCCTGTGTAACCTCGAACAAGTCACTTCTTTTGGGCCTGCCTCCCCATCTTTTCAGTGACAGGGTCCCATCAGTCTGAGTCTCTGAATCTTCAAGTTTCTGTGCTGCAGAGCAAACAGCCTGCAAATAATGAGTGATTACTTATAAATCAACCTAGTAAGCGACTACCTTTTGCAGGGTGTGAGCCTTTTGCAGTGGTCTATTGTGTCACCAGGTTCATAGAAATGCCTGGTTTATAGACAGTATCCGAATGACCCTAGGGGAAGGATATCACTATTTCTGTTTTTCAGATGAGGAAACTGGGGCTCAGAACAGTTAAGTGACTTGCCTGAGATCACACAGCTAGTAAGTGACAGAACCAGAATTCAGACCCAAGGCCACCTGGCTCCAAAGCCAATGTTCCTTTCCCTGTGCCTCCCCTGAAAGGATGAGGCCTGGATGAGGAGGGGCTGTGGCAGGAGACAGAAATGCTGGGTGGTGGGTGGTGACAGCATTCCCAGGATTCCTCTGTTCATTCTCCCTGGATACTTGGGCCTTCCCTTCTTTCTTCTCATCCCTGACTATAGGAGACTGGCGTGACTTCTGGCCTCGCCCGAGGGACCAGAACACTCACTCCTCAGACCCTCTGGAAAGGGAACAGGGAAAGATCTCAAGGCAACAGCGCTTCCCCCCAGGCACGTTGTGCCTTGTGCTTTTCACAACCATTCCCTCGCTGGATCTTCACACCCCAGATGGGTGTGACCCCACTTCACAGAGGAGGGATCTCAGGCCCGGAGGAAAGAAGTGACCACCAAAGGTCACCTGGCCCCAGACCCCCAGCAGGCCCCTTCCCCTGCAGTCTTGCCTTTCAAGGCTGGATCCCAAAGTTGGAGACCAAGGGCTTTCAGTAAAGAGCAAGACGAGCCCAGGTATCACCTACCCGTCCCCCTCCCAGGACGTTGATTTCAGTGGGAAAAGCTTGAAGACTGGGCCCCAACTGTCTTTCTAACTTGAGATGGCTCAGGCCCCGCTCCAGCTCCTCATCTGTAGGATAGGGAGATTCCCGCCTCACCAGGTAGCACCTAGGGACAAACTGGCTGTGAGTGAGTCGGAAGCTGAAGGCTGGATGTTACCTGCAGGGCCTGGAAGTGGGGCTGGGAGGGCATGGGGGACCCCTCCTCTGAGCTGGCTGGGCCTTGCCCAGGAGATGCTGCTGCTTCCCCTCCCCACCATAGGAGAGACCTCAAGGCCATTTGCTCCCAGGGAAGAGGGTGTCCCTAGTCCCCAAGGCTAGCCCTCGTCAGAGCTCATTTCCCAGCTGGCTTGCTCTATCTGTCAGGAGGGCCAGATCTACTGCGGCCTCATGACCTGCCCTGAACCAGGCTGCCCCGCACCCCTCCCACTGCCAGACTCCTGCTGCCAAGCCTGCAAAGGTGAGTCTGTCCCTCCATCTGGCAGCGCTCACCCGCCCCTCCACGCCATGGGCCTAGCCGTAGACTGTTAGAGCCATGAGGAACTGCAGGGGACACCCAGCATGTAGCAGACGGCTCTTTCCTCCAGGGTGGTAGCTTAATGCACCCCCCAGAAAGCAGAGCCTGGCAGAAGCTGATGTGCTACTTATTTTTATTGCAGTCCTTGGGGGAGGAAAGAGGGAAAGGCGGAGTGAAGCAGGTAAGGAGAGAGAAGCAATGCAGGAATATGTCCAGGGGCTGGCCTTTGCTTGCTAACCAAGCAAAAGTGACCTATTGCTCTAAGTAGTCTCTGCTTCTCAGAAAAGTCTGGGGTGGTAGAGGAAGCAGTAAGAATATGTCCACCAGCCACCAGCTATCTCTCCACTGAGCCCAAAGACTCATCCATGCGTGGGACTTCCTTGCTGTGCATGCATGGGTGGGTGCTAAGTAGCCCTGGGAGCACAGGCAGGAGTGGGCTGGGGTAAGGAGTGGGGGCAGGGGATGTGGACTGGAGCTGCGGACTTGAGGGAGGGACACTGTGAGGCAGAGCCTGAGGAAGTGTTGGGGAGCCTGTGCAGGGGGGCTGCCGCTGCAGTGCCTGCCATGGTGGGACAAAGTCCCTGCAATCAGATGAGCTGAGAGGACCATAAGTGGCATGTGAGAGGGGTCTAGTACAGGTAAGGACTACGTCTCATCCTGCCTTCCTCACTGCAGAGCTGGTCACAGTATTGGGCTCACCAGGGATCAGAACATGTTTTTCATATAGAACCCAGGTAGAACCTCTTATAAAACAGGGAGGCAACACATCAGCTAGTGAAGGGTGGGCTAGGCTTGAGCAGAATGAAGTGGTTGGACTGTTCCCTGCAGGCTGGGGTGGTCAAGGAAAGCCTCCTGGAGGAGGTGGCACTCAGGTAGGGGAGTGCTCCACAGTGGATGCATCCCCAGATGTTGGCGTTTTGGAAGGAGCACTGGACTAGGGATCAGGTGACTCCAGTTTAGTCCTGGTTCTTCCAACTAACTCCACAAATTGCTTTCCTTCTCTGGGCCTCAGTTGTGCCCTGTGATTTCTAACACGGTCTAATTCTAATGTTCTGGGTCTTTGAAGCGAGAATGACTGGTGGGAACCAGACTGTGGAGTGAGGCAAAGGCTAAGGAGAGAGAGATCCACTCGGGTTTAGGAAGCTGCAGGGCTCCAAACGGCTTTATGTGCTGGTTTCCCAGGGGAATAGGGACTGGCAGGGTCCTCAGGCTGGAGGGTCCAAGGGGCTGGAGTGTGGGGTCCTGGGAGTGTAAACCAAGGCCTGGTGACTTCAAGTGTGGCTGTCCAGGAAACTGCATCTATGCAGGCTGCAGGGATGGGACTCTGGGCCTTTGGGCCATCCATGGTAAATACTGAAGGGTATGGCCCAGTGTCCCAGAGAGGTGAGTTTCAGTAAGGACCAAACAAGATGCTCTGTTTCAAGGAGTTCGGTCCTAATGGTGACCAGGAGGTCAGTACAGGGAAACTGAGGCAGCAACCCAGTTGTAGGGGGCTTCATCAACCCAACCAGGATGAAGAGAGGCTGTAATGGGAAGTGGAAGAAGCCCCCACTGGGGCAAAGGAGCCAGCTAGTGGGCTGGGGCTGCAGATGTGACAGCAGGCCTTGGGAATGGGCAGAGCCTATAGGTGGAGGCCTCAGGGCTCTATCTAGCCAGCAAAGCTGGGAAGCCTGAGGCTGACCCAGCTTCCCTTTGAGTTTTCAGATGAGGCAAGTGAGCAATCGGCTGAAGAGGACAGTGTGCAGTCGCTCCACGGGGTGGTGAGTGCACAGCCTTACTGATGGGGTGCGGGGCAGGGGGCTGGGATCCAGGGCCTAAATCTCATGACTCTGGGGCAAGCAATACCAGTTATTGTCTTCATTTCTTGTTTGTCCCCTGGGTCAGCTACATGAACCCCCCACTATATTCCAGCCCCTCTCTCTAGCCTCCCATCGTGGGTCCCATCATGGTTGATGGGCAAGGAGTGCCCTGAGGGAACAGGTCACCATGCAGGGCAGCAGCAGGCCCCAAACTTCCTCATTTTCCTCTAGAGAAACACCTTGACACTGTTCCATCTACAGCCTGTGCCTCCCCTTAGTTCAGGCACCTTCCTCCCAGGGAATGGCCTCTAACTTGGGCCAGCCTTCCCCACCCAATTCCTGAGGTACTGGTTCTTTAGAGCCTGCCTGTCTGTACCCGCCTGTATCTTGGCCCCTCTCAAGCTTGCTCCAGGTTAAGATGGGCTTAGCTGGCCAGCTGTCTCTGGTCTGAGAGGAAGGAGATAGAGAATGGGCTCACACATTGATTCAAGTCCCTGACGGGTCCTCTCTGCTATGTCTGCCACATGAACAACTCCACCTGCTCTTTCAGCCTGGGTCTCCTGGTCTTTGGGAGACTAGAGGCTGCCTCCCCTTCCCAGAGATTCCCCAGGAGCCTGAGCTCATAACCACACCCTTCTCCTCTGCCAGCTCATCCTGCTGCCCTCCCCACCTAGGCTAGGCCTTCTCAGGTAGGGACCTGAGACCTGAGAATTGGGGTACTACAGCACCTGAGCCACCATTCCCTCCACTTTCCTTCCTGTCCTCTTCCTAGGAGGCCGTGTGTAAGTGAAACCCACCCAGGTTGAGTTCCAGGCTCCGATCAGCTACTTACTGATGGGTTGGGTGACTGGAGCAAGCATTAGGAGACCGAGCTGTTTGATTCCTTCTTGCCTTTATTCCACTCAACACACATCTCCTGGGAGTATCCTATGTGCCTGAGCCCGTGCTGGGGCCTGGGACAGTTTCCACTCTGCGAGCTCTTGTGAGCTCAGGCTCTGGGCCATCAGAGAACTGATGCAGGGACTGTACCAGGCAGGAATGGGCTCTGGAAGGAATGTGTGTGGCTCCAGCTAGGGAGATAATAGGCTCTGGTCCCTGTCCCAAGCCCACTTGCTTCTCTCCTGTGGCCGGGAGCTGCCCACTCCCTAAACTGAGCTGTCCTCGTCACACCCCTGTTGCTGTCACTGACAGCCCTCTCAAGACCTGGTCTGGAGGGACAGGGTCTGGGGGTTTTGGATCCCAGGGGTTCAGGAAAGGGGGCCTAAGCTTCAGAGACCCTTTGTCTGGGTCTGGATGGGGCCTGCTCTTGGTCTTCACGCCCCATGGGATTCTGGGGCCTGATGCAGTCTTCAGAGGGCCATCCTCTTGTCTAGCCACCAACTAAATCTCCGCAAAGGAGAACTGCCTGCCGTGCATCCTCACCGCATGCTCACCTTCTGTTTCTCAAATATGAAGTTCTCCCTGATCAATTATGTCTGCCAGATCAAGACCTCAACACCCTCTGCCCACCCCAGCCCCAAGGCCTTGGCTCTGTCTGACAAGGCCCAAGAAAGGCTTCCTGGAGGCCAGATTTCCAAATCACTATCCTCTGAGAGTTTTCAAAGATCGAACTGTCTGAAGACATCTTAGACCTCATCCAGATCTTTCTATCTCTGGCCTCTGCCCTCTCTTCTCTGGGAAGTCATGCTGGGGTCTCCCCGCAGCCTCTTGCTGTAGCTTATCTTGCTGTTCCTGCCCCAGCTGGGGCCTGCTACGCTCAGTCAGTGACCTTCATCCTTCCTGCTATTTGCAGAGACATCCTCAGGATCCGTGTTCCAGTGATGCTGGGAGAAAGAGAGGCCCGGGCACCCCAGCCCCCACTGGCCTCAGCGCCCCTCTGAGCTTCATCCCTCGCCACTTCCGACCCAAGGGGGCAGGCAGCACCACCGTCCAGATTGTCCTGAAGGAGAAACATAAGAAAGGTGGGGACTGAACCCTCCTCCAATCTGTGAGGCAGGGAAGGAGGGCCCTGACTGCTCCCACCTCCCACCCCCAACCCCCTGTACTCCCCACTCAGCAGTTCCCCAATTCCAACTTGGCCATGAGCTTGTAGACTCGGAGAATGCCAAAACTGAATGAAGGTGCTCTTAAAGATCATCAGGTTCAAGCCCCCATTTGACAGATGAGGACACTGAGGTTCAGAGTACTGAGTTAGAGACAACTAGTCCTGGAACAGTATAAGATTTTTTTTTTAGCATCTACCGCATCTTTGCTGGGAAGAGGGGCAGACAGAACAGACAGATGGGAAATGGAAAATGGTCTCTGCCCTTGAGGGGCTCATAGACTAGTTGGGGAGACAGACAAGTAAATAAATGACTTTAATATAAGGAAGTGTGCTGAGGGACAGTTTTTGACAACAGAAGGAGGGAGCAGAGCGAGGTTGCAGGAGGACAGTGGGGATGAAGTAGGGAAGGTGGCCAGATGGGCAGCCATGGCCACAGAAGAGGAGAAGAGTCCTCCCCGCAGAGTGCCCCGACTGCTGGAGAAGGAAGAGCTGTGGCACTACTGAGTCCTTGCCCTGCCTCGTTCAGATGGGACACCAAGGCAGAGGGGGGAAGGGACCTGCCAGAGCTCACATGACCAGGTGGTGACAAAAGTTGATCTCAGTTCTACCACAAGATCAGCACTCTCCTTGCTCCCACAGAAGTGCCCTGAAGGGCGAGGGAGGACTCTCCATCTTCAGCAAGTTCCTTCAGGGCCCATCTCAGTTCTGAGTGCTACAGTGGGCGGTGTCCGGGAGAGGGGACAGGTTTTATACCCTGGCCTATGCTTTGCAGGCAGTGTGGCTAGGCTGGACTGGTACAATGAGGGCTCTCCAAGGGCCCAACCCACCCGCTGCTGGACCAGAGGCCCTGGCCACGTCTGAGGCCCTGATCCTCCTCCTTTCTCACCCTCATTCAGCCTGCGTGCATGGCGGGAAGACGTACTCCCACGGGGAGGTGTGGCACCCGGCCTTTCGTGCCTTCGGCCCCCTGCCCTGCATCCTATGCACCTGTGAGGATGGCCGCCAGGACTGCCAGCGTGTGACCTGTCCCACCGAGTACCCCTGTCGTCACCCCGAGAAAGTGGCTGGGAAATGCTGCAAGATTTGCCCAGGTACACAGGCGGGTGCTGGCCAGAGTGAGCCCTGGGTCTCTCTCCCCAGGGACACAGACACTTGGAACATCTCACACATGGAAGGGCATGCATCAGTGCCACAGGAGTGGAAAACGTCAGATGAAAATATCAAATGGATAGAACCATGTGGTGTCAGGATAATAGATTCAGAAGTTAGAAATCAAATAATGTTCCAGATTCCATGAAGTCACAACATTTTAGAATGTTAGAGCTTTGAAGAGGTACAGCCACTGTTTATTGAACAACTTCATGAGCTTCTTGTCTCTCCAGAGGACAAGGCGGACCCTGGCCACAGTGAGATCAGTTCTACCAGGTGTCCCAAGGCACCGGGCCGGGTTCTCGTTCACACGTCGGTATCCCCAAGCCCAGACAACCTGCGTCGCTTTGCCCTGGAACACGAGGCCTCAGACCTGGTGGAGATCTACCTCTGGAAGCTGGTAAAAGGTGAGTGTTTGCCCACTCCCAGTGGGATGTACCTCTGGCCAGTCCCCCTTCCCGTGCCCCAGACCCCACAGGAGCCTTAGGGACACTTTGCTGATCAAGTGCCTCTGGCTGCCCCACCAGGTTTAAGAGCCCCTGATTCCAAGATGCAGGGAGACAGTGAGCCTGACTGGTTCTCTACAGTTCTGATAAGCTCCTCCTGCTGATGCCAAGGCTCGATAGTGCTCCCTCTCCTGGGAGGAAGGCGCTGTTACACCTTGTGAGGAGCCAGGCAGGGTGATGCCTGCCCTGGAGAAATAGATGTCTAAGGCAGGATTTTAGCACTGGGGGTGGGGGTGTGGGGGCGGTCTTCTCAGGCAGGAGGGCCCTCACAGCATCCTCAAAGTAGGAGGGCCTGGAGGCTGGCTGTGTTCAGTCTTTTTAAAGTGGTGGATCTTATCACTCCCAGGTAAGTGGACATCAGAACTATAGTTCTCATTCGGTGAGAAACCCAGCCTCTTCAACAGTCTGTTGCTATCACCAACTTAAGGTCAAGAGGAGTTTTTTCTACTTTTTTTTTTTTTTTTGAGACAGGGTCTCAGTCACCCAGGCTGGAGTGCAGTGGCATGATCTTGGCTTACTGCAACCTCATCCTCCTGGGCTCAAGCGCTCCTCCCATCTCAGCCTCCTGAGTAGCTGGGGCCACCACTCCCAGCTAATTTTTGTATTTTTTTTCTTTTTTGTAGAGATGGGGTTTTGCCATGTTGCCCAGGCTAGTCTCGAACTCCTGGACTCAAGTGATCCTCCAGCATCAGCCTCCCAAAGTGCTGGGATTACAGGCGTGAGCCACCACACCCAGCAGGTTTTCATTGATGAAGAAATTGCTGAAAGTTCAGTTTTGTGCCCTTTCTTGTAAAACATAAGTCCTCTGGGTAGAGTGAACTGTTAAGCCATGATCCAAACTAAACTCTTTTAACTGTGAATTATCTCTAAAGTTCCTTTCCTCTACTGATGGTTTTGGCTGGCGGGGTGGGGGTGGAAGAGGGAATGATAAGAAAAATGACAATGATAATAATAACCAATGTGTGTAGCACTTTGGAGTTTACAAAGTGCTTTCACATTCACTATCTCATTTGATCCTCAACGATCCTGAGAGTTAGGTATTATTATCCCCATTTTACAGATGAGGAAACTGAGGCTCAGAGAGGTGAAGTACCTGGCCCAAGGCCACACAGCCAGTAAGTGGAGGACGGGAGCTAGAGCCCATGTCTTGTGGCGTCAGATGCGGCTCTTTCCCTGCTCTACTCTGCCCCCTGGCGTAGGAGGAATGGACGAAGAAAGTGGAGCTGTTCAGCCTGGAGAAGAGAAGACTCAGGGGGACAGGACTGCTGGCTTCGTGGCTCTGAAGGGCTGTCCCAGGCAGAGGGAGCAGCCGTGTTCTGAGTGACCACAAGGGTCAAACAACAAGCAGGGGCTTTGGGTTCGAATCCCAACTCTGCCAGTTTGAATCCAGACTGTGCTATACCTTAGCTGTGTGGCCTTGGGCAGTCATGTGATCTCTCTGGGCCTCAGGTTTCTCTTCTGTAAAGTAGGGAAGAGGGTTTTTGGAGGATTAAATGACATGACATCAGTGCAGCCCCTGACATACAGCAGGCACTAAAAATGTCGGTCTTCTCATTCCACCACATTGGGATGGTGAGAAATGCAGAGAGGCAGCTTTCAGCTCCAAGAGAGGAGAACTTTCTCACGCTTAGAGGCTTCTGCCGGTGGAAGGGAGGGAGCAAGCTCCAGTTATGAGAAGCGTGCAAGCAGGGGCTGGTGGGGATTCTGTCTGCAGCTGGGGAGTTAGATTCAGTAACCCTTAACATTTTTTGAGCCTTAAGATTCCATCAGTCCCGGCTGGGCCTGGTGGCTCACACCTGTAATCTCAGCACTTTGGGAGGCCAAGGTGGGCGGATCGCTTGAGCCCAGGAGTTTGGCCAACATGGTGAAACCCCATCTCTACTAAAAATACAAAAATTAGCCAGGCGTGGTGGGCGCCTGTAATCCCAGCTACTGGGGAGGCTGAGGCAGGAGAATCACTTGAGCCCAGGAGGAGGTTGCAGTGAGCTAAGATCGTGCCACTGCACTCCAGCCTGGGTAACAGAGTGAGACTCCGTCTCAAAAAATATATACAATAAAAAGAGTCCATCAGTCCCTGGGCAGGTTTTGGCCACATATTTACTCTGGGCCTCTCTCCCTCTGCTGCCTGCAACTAAGTGCCGGGACATGGAGCATAATAGGCCCCAGCCTCTGTCTTTAGGAGGTCATGGCTTAGTGACCTGGGTGCAGCGGAGCTTATTGGGAGCTGAGCTGGTCACGGAAGGCTTCGTGGAGAATGGGCCTCAATGATGTAAAGAGCCAATGAATAGATAGTGTACCTAAAAATTAAAATAAATAAGTAAATAAAGAGGCAAGAAGGGTACACTGCATCCAGGATGACAGCGAAAGTCTCAAACGCTGGTTCCAGAGCTCACACCCGTATGCCCTGTGCTCTGTGATTGGTGTGTAGCAGGCACTATATATAATGTATCTCATTTAATCCTCTTAAGAAACCTAAGGGACATGTATTAATGCCCCCATTTTGCAGGTAAGAAAACTGAGTCTGAGAAGTCAAATGACTTACACAAAGTCACGCAGTTTAAGCAGTAAAGCAAAGATTCAAATCCAGATCTGACTGTCCCCGGTGCCACCTCCATAGAGGTGACTTTGTGCTTTTAGGGAGGATGGCCAAGGTGTGCCAGGATGGCACAGTGGGGACATAGCTCATGGCCAATCTCATTGCCACCGGCCCAGCAGAAAAGGAAAAACAACTTCACAATGCCAGGCCCTGCCATCCTGTCACTAGCAAACCACACCCCATCTCCTCACCCTGTGGGTTGCCTAAATGCCCCATCAACCTCCCTGTTCCCTCCCCGTCCCAGACCGTGGGAGTTAAAACAAACACTCCCCAGGGTTGATTGTCAGTGGGAACCACTCACTGTCTCCCCAATCCAAGGAACGGAAACAAAGTGAGCAGGCAGATGCTAGGTGAGGCCACACCACGAGGGGCCAGCCCCAGACACCAGAATCTAACCAGATAGTTGGCTTAGGGTTAAGGGCCTTTTAAAGTTTCACAGTAGAAAGGATGTCAGGGGTCTCAATTCCAAGCCCTGCCTAGGGAGGAAGCCCCCCCTGCAGCCTCCTGATGGCCTGATGGTGTCTGGTGCCTGACTGTACATACCCCCACTCCCACACCAGATATGTGACTCACTTCCAACACTGTGAATTGCTCAGCCCAAAGGGCATCTGACTTCACCCTGAGCTGAGCCTATCCTGTGTCCCTGGACCCGCCCATTGGTCCCTGCTCTGCATTGAGGATCCACAGAGCCCACCTGCCCTCAGACCTGCCACAGCCCTTCAAAGGGCAAGAGGCACAACCATGACCCTCAGGCTAGCTCTTGATTCCAGGCCAGAGACCCAGTCCTTTCAATTATGTTTTACAGACCACAGTGTGGGAACCCGCCCTCATCCCTGCCACCTTCTCTCCAATTTTTCTGTAACTTGGGAGCATGCAGTGGCAGGCTTGTGCCAAAGGACCCAGCCCTATCTCATCTCTCCCCATCTCATCTCATGCTTGTTGCCTGCCACTATGATATAGTCCCTGGGCCTTTGGAGTTTCTTCCATATCCTGGTCCTTGGCATCTGGGCTGGGGGGTCCATGGACAGTGCTGGACATTTCCTGATTCCTGGAACTCAGTCCCAGGATCAGGGTTTTCTGTTCCCCGTGGCAGGAATCCCACGCTGATTCCCATAAAGCAGGGCCAGTTCTTGGTCTTCTTAAAGGCGGTGTTGGCCTAGCAGAGGCCTTGCTGGTTGCATCTGTTCTTTCTGGCCAGAGACCTTGGTGGGTAACAGCTGGTGCAGCCTCACAGCCCATGTGCTCAGGGCCTCAGAGCCATGTGTGGTGCCAGTGGCCAGCTCCCCATGAGATGCAAACATCAGGGGATCCAGCTAATACCTCATTCCCCCTTGAGGCCTGGCCTAGACTGGGTGTGGGGGGTGTGTGTGTGTGTATGTGTGTGTACTTGTTCATCTGTCCAACCATCCATCCATCCATCCATCCATCCATCCATCCATCCATCCATCCAGGGATTCATTCATTCTACATGCCTAATGTGGGCCAGGCTCAAGAGACCCAGAGAGGAGAGCCCTCTGGGAGTCCCCAGTCTGGTAAAGGAAGCAGGAGTAGGCACAGTGAGAGCACATTAGAAACAGGCACAATCACAGATGGAAGCCAGGTGCTGTGGGTGCCCCAAGGAGGAATTATCTCGGGTGGATTAGGGAAGCCTTCCCAGGTAAGGCTTGTAGCACAGGTAGGAGTTCATTTGGTGCCAATAGTAGAAGTAGTGGCCAGGTACAGTGGCTCACGCCTGTAATCCCAGCTTGTGCTTTGGGAGGCCAAGGCGGGTGGATCATTTGAGGTCAGAGTTCGAGACCAGCCTGGCTAACATGTGAAAACCCAGTCTCTACTAAAAATACAGACACACACACACACACACACACACACACACACACACACACACACACAGAGTTAGCCAGGCGTGGTGGCGGGCACCTGTAATCCAAGCTACTCAGGAGGCTGAGGCAGGAGGATCACTTGAACCCAGGAGGCAGAGGTTGCAGTGAGCCGAGATCACGCCATTGTACTCCAGCCTGGGCAACAAGACCAAAACTCCATCTAAAAAAAAAAAAAAAAAAAGAAGTAGAAATACAAGGCAATAGTAGAAGGTATTCCAGGAGAGGGAATGGCATTTGGAAAGGCTTGCCTCCTCAGGGGACGTCAAGTATTTGGTTAGGGCTAGGGCACAGGCAAGCCACTATTACTCTGCCACTTGCTCATTCTTTGGTATCTGAATAACCACACCTATTGATTTTTATCATATGTTCTATGCCCTGAGAAAAGTGTGACCAGTCCACATGAGCCAGCCAACCTTCCTTCCTCCCTTCCTGCCCTCCTTTCCTTTTTCCTTCCTTCTCTTTCCTTTCTTCCTTCTCTCCTTCCTGCCTTCTGCCTCCCTCCCTCCCTGCACTGGGGACAGGTGGGTGTTGTGAGAGCAGGATGGTGCAGGTGACAGGAGCAGGGTCGGCAGAGAGAACAGATGGAAGAACACAGGCTTCGCCGTGGAGGCGACAGGACGTCAGGGAATGGGAATGACAGGGTGATGTATACATGTTCTAATGACCACAGCTAGGACTGCAGATTAGAGGGGGAGTGAAAGGGGTTAGGACTCTAGTGTAGTGAACCAGACAAGACAACAGGGGCCTGAGTGAGGATAGTGGCAGCGAGGTAGGAGAATGGATTCAAAATATTGAGGAAATGTCATCAGCAGGATTTTGTGTCTGATCAGAATAGGGGTGGGGGAGGGAGTGACTGAGTCCGTTCTGTGCTAAGTCACCCTGTTTCACTTTTCACTGACTGTAAGTTTTTGCCTTTCCTGCTCACGTCCTTGTCTCTGCCCTCAGGGATCTTCCACTTGACTCAGATCAAGAAAGTCAGGAAGCAAGACTTCCAGAAAGAGGCACAGCACTTCCGGCTGCTCGCTGGCCCCCACGAAGGTAGGAGCTTGGGCTGAGGAATGGGGCCTGGAGAAGAAGGCAAGGACACAGGCCAGAGCCTCTCGGGGAGTTCCCAGGCTGCTGGTGCTGGGAGGAGGGGCTGTCAGCCACAGACGTCAATTCCCAGCACAGGAATCCAGTGGGTGTCTGCGCCAGAGATTTCCCAACTCCAGAGCGGGAAGGTGAAGCAGAGCTGGCTGGATTTGATCTTGGGAGTGGAGAGAGACAGGGCTGTGGGGTGGGGAGGTCTGAGCCCCCAAACCTGTGTGCTGCCCACTCCCTCTCTACTGGAACATTTCCCACTTTCCTTCTATACTTTACTCTTAGGAAGATGGACCCAGGTGGGGCTTCGGGTCGGGGAGGGGAGGTCACAGAAGGGAGTATTACCAACAGGTGTCAGGAAACCAGCTCTGTCCCCCAAGGTTGTTTGAAAGCTGAGTCATGTGCCCCAGCCGTGTGATGGGACACTTACCTCCAGGCTCCCTGTGGGCTCCAAACCCTGGCCCTTGCAGTTCCTCCTGGCCCAAGGCTTTTCCAGCCCCCAGCCCCTGCCTCTGTTGTGCATGTGCAGCATACGCGCCCTTCTCTTTTCTGCCCTCCTCCATGCAGGTCACTGGAACGTCTTCCTAGCCCAGACCCCGGAGCTGAAGGTCACGGCCAGTCCAGACAAAGTGACCAAGACATTATAACAAAGACCTAAACAGTTGCAGATATGAGTTTTATAATTGTTATTATATATTAATAAATAAGAAGTTGCATTACCCTCAACCCTGCCTTCTGGGTTCATATCCAGTCTCCTGCATGCTCTCCCAGCAACTCCGCAAGGCAGGCCTGGTTATCCCCATTTTACAGGGATGGAAACCGAGATCCAGAAGGGACAGAGAATGGTCCCGGTCCTCACAGTGAGTTGTCACCGGAGCCAGGGCTAGCTTCCCCAGCCTCCTCACCCAGGCCCCCCACCTGCAGCGCCTCCTGCTTTTCTGGGCAGCCCCCCTCCCACAGCTCTTTGACACTGAGCCTCAGAAAGAGGAATGACTCTAATTAGCCAGGGGAGGGCGCTAATTGAGCCTTAAAGCACTTTCCCAGCAAATATTCCTGGGATCCTCACTACTCTCTTCACACCCTACAACGAGGAAACCCATTTAGGGAGGAGCAGCGGGCAGTCATTTGCCCGAAGCCGCAGAGCTGCTTAGTAGCAGATCTGGAGTTGGAAGCCAGATCTCTCGCTCCAGGCTAGCACTCCTTCCCCAGTTCCACAGTGTGGCCAGTGTCACAAGCCCAGATAGCCTCACCTCAGAGGATTTCCAAGACTGAGCGGTCAGATTGCCAACTGGCACCATGCTCTGAGAAGGCCCAACAGTTACAATTAAAGACACCATTAGGGCCAGGCGCGGTGGCTCATGCCTACAATCCCAGCACTTTGGGAGGCCGAGGCAGGTGGATCATCTGAGGCCAGGAGTTCGAGAACAGCCTGGCCAACATGGTGAAACCCCATTTCTACTAAAAATACAAAAATTAGCCAGGCGTGGTGGTGCACGCCTGTAATCCCTGCTACTTGGGAAGTTGAGGCACGAGGATTGCTTGAACCCAGGAGGCAGAGGTTGCAGTGAGCTGAGATCATGCCACTGTATTCCAGCCTGGGCAACAGAGCAAGACTCCATCTCTAAAAATATTAATAATAAAATAAAGACACCATCAATTATTTATCCTGCCGACATGTACAAATCCTTATAATTTCAAAGATGTTTTAATGCCCATGATTTCACTAAAGGTGAATGGTGTAGGCACTACCCACATTTTAGAGAGGAGGAGACGGGCTTGGGACCACCGCATGTCTTCCCCAAAGCCTCACAGTGCTGTACTGAAGCCAGGGCTAGAACTCAGGTCTTCCGGCCCCAGGCAGGGTTCTCTCCTCAGGATAGCTGGTCTCAACCCTCTCACAACCATGGCTTCTCCATCCCCTCCCCACCCAAGCCTGATCAAAGCTCCAGAGCAATGGTGGAGAGTAGTCTGTTGACTGGACTTGTGCAGCCACTGAGAGGGCTTGGTGTCATTGTCTCCATAGCCTTGGTCTTTTTTTTTTTTTTTAAGAGATGGGGTCTTGCTATGTTGCCCAGGCTGGTTTAGAACTAATGGGCTCAAGCAATCCTTCTGCCTCAGCCTCCCGAGATTACAGTACTGAGATTACAGGCACGAGCCACTAAGCTGGCCTCCATAGCCCTAATCTTGAATCTAGGTTTACTAAGGTTTGGGAAGTCGGCTAAGGTTTGGGAAGTCTTATTGAGCAGGAATGAGTGTCTCCCTCCCCTAACTCCTCTGCCAGCTCCCAGGGTCTGGGTTTGAAAGTTTGGGGTTTCAGGCTGGAACCTCCCAACATCCCCTGAGTCAGAAGACATTCACCTTCTCCCCTCACAGCCTCTACCTGTCCCTCCTCGACGACTCACAATTTTGGCCTGGCTTGCTCACACAGAGGGTTCACTTGGAGCTTTGGAGATGGGTTCTGAGCTTGCCTCATTTAAAGTACAGGAATCTGAAAGCTTAACCATTCACAGGATAAACTCTGGTCATCCTTCAGCCTAGCTCAGATGTCTTCAGTGATACCTTCCCTGACACATCTGTGCCCTGAACCCGCTCCTCCTTTCCTGGAAAATGGGGTTTGGAGGCAGGGCTCTGTCATCAAAGGCAGTTCTAGGGTCTCTAGACAGGAGTGGACTTCGCTGTACACTTTTCCTGATGCTACAGACCAAACTGCCTTCCTGGTTTCTCTGACGGGCTTATGGGATGCCTATGAGGTTCGCCTTTCCACCGGGGGAACACATTCAGCACATTGCCCTCTCCTGACTTTGGTCCAGACCTTTCTGAGTGTGTAAACACGGGCTCGCCATGTGAGTCTTTGGGCAGCTCTGCCATGTTGTCTTCTCTTTCATGGATTCATTCATAAAACATCTTCTGCGCTGCTCTTGGGTGGGCTTTATGCTAGAGCACCAACACAGTGTAGGGAGCTAATTGCCCTTCCTGTGTTTTGGAGCCTCAAGTCTGGGGGAGGAGATGGAGGAGGAGATAGAGGAGGGAGTGGCATCCGAGCCCCTGAGTGTTGCGAGTGCTAAGGGCAGGGACCAAAGGGGCACAGCCCCAACCCAGACTGAGGACACTCAAGCAGGCTCGGAAGGTGAGCAGGAGATAGAAAAAAAGGAGAGAGAGAGAGGAGGGTGGGTGATGGCACAGGAAGAGAAAACTTGGTAGAAGGTGAAAAATAGCAAGTTACAGCAGAACCACAAATAGCTCACTGTCACTGGAGATAATTTGAGGCAACGTGCAAAGGGAGGTGAGGCTGCACAGCTAGCTGAAGAGCTCTGACTGCATCCTGAAGGCTAGCAGGTAGGCCCAGGAGAGTTTCAATACTTTGGTCAGATTTGTGGTTGAGAACACTGGTTCTACTGGCCAGGTAAAGAAGGGCCTGGCAGAGTGAGGCTGAGGCCAGGTAGGAGGTGGCTGCTGTGGGATCCATGTGAGGATGACTCTGGCCTGGGTAGGAGAGAAGTCATGGGCAAGGCACAGTGGATGACTGGCGAGATTCGGGATTGAGGGAGAGCGAGGAGCAAGTGTGTACCTGGTGTCTCACTTGGTGATACCTTCTGGGAGGAGAAGCCAGAAGTTTCAGCTGAGTACACGCTGAGTCTCAGGAGGTATCCACAGCCCTCTGGGTTTAATAGGTCTGGAGAGAAAACCGGGCTAGAGGTGGGGAGTTGGGAGCTATTGGCCTGTAGGTGGTAACTAAAGCTGGGAGAGGGGGTGACACTGGTCTGGGAGAGATGATGGAGTAAACAGAGTGGGAGCATGACAGACCCCAGAGCATCAGCAAAGGGTCAGCATGGCAGACGGAACAGGTGGGGGAGCAGGGTGCTGAGAGGACCAGGAGTAAGGCCGGCAAAGAGACCTTCATGGAGACAAGGAGACTCCAATGGCCACAGCAGGGAGCAAAGTCAGGAGAGCTGAGAGGTGGGAGCTGGGTTTTAGGTGCTGAGACGGTTTCCGGGAAGTGAGGAAACAAGCATTTTAAGAAAGCTGGCAATAAAGAAGAGAGGCAGGCCCATGGCTGACTGTGCACATGGGCTTGAAGAAGACAGCTTTCTGGCTGGGAGCAAGTCTGTGATGAGGAGATGCCCCAGGAGAGGGAAGATTAGGAGAAATAGGAGTGAGGATGGATGAAGGCAAGATTTAGGGATGGGTTAAAATCCATTCTTCATTGGCCTCTAACCTGCTGTATAACCCTACTCATCTCCTTGTGAGTGTGATGAAAGGGGAGTGGAGGGCTCCCAGATCTGACCAGCCATGCCCCACCATGGGGCTCCCCAAGGCTCCAGCAGGGAGTCCCATGGGATCCACTGTCCCATCGGTGGCCCGGCTGGGCATAGCCAGAGCTCCCGCTGAGGTAGTGATATCCCTCCTGGCCATTGGTTAACAAAGCACATTCAAATCCACTGTCCCATCTGATCCCTAGCACAGCCCAGTGAGGTGGGGCTTGTTAACCATATCAGACAAGGGAACTAAGCCTCCAGGGAGAGAAGGTCACTCACCAAGGTCACAATAACAAATGGACAATTGGATTCCAACTGAGGTCTACGATTCTATATCCTAAAGTCTTAATTTTATTTTTTTTAATTTTTTGGGGGCAACTTTACGGGGTACATGAGAAATTTTGCTGCATGTATATAATGTGTATATAACGTGCAGTGATCAAGTCAAGGTATTTAGGGTGTCCATCACCTGAATATATTATTGTTAAGTACAGTCACCTTACCGTGCTATCAATCACTGAATGGAATCCTTCTGTCTTACTGCATGTCTGTACCTTCAGCCCAGTATTCTTCATCCTCCCGCTCCCTGCACCCTTCCCAGTCTCTGTCATCTACCTTTCCACTCTCTACCTTTATGTGATAGGATTCTGTATCCTCATGGGTCCCAGAGCACAGGAGGGGGCCGGGTCCTGGGCAGGGGCAGGCACCACAGACCTGGGCTCAGAGCCCTCATTCCACTCAACCTTCCCAGGTAGCTTTCTGGCCCTGAAATGTGATCATCCTTCACAATGCCAGGCCTGGCCTCCAGGTTTCCTGGGGATGTTTCCTCCTCCTCTGGCAGCTGTCATGTCACCTCCCTTTGTCCCCCCACAAATGCTGGGCTCTGGGAAATGGCAGTATTTCTGAGAAACAGGACGTGGCCTGTGGTTTAGGGCTAGCCTGGGGGTGAGGGATGGCCTGGGGCCCCGCTGGGCACAATGGCATCTCTCTCTAGGGCTGGCTCAGCCACCCTGCTTCCCCTCACCCTGGTCCCTGGAAGACACCCCCTGCCTGCCACATCCTCCATCAGAGTCAGTTCATGGAAGATGAGCAGGAACCGCTGTAGGAAGCTGGCTGAGGTTGGAAAGGGGGTGGGTTGGCATGGGTTTCTATGTATACGGTGTTTTCTCAGACTTTCTAGAATTAGAACCTGGATCTCTGGTACCCAGCTCAAGACTGATTTAATGACCACATGAAATTTGATTTCTCTCACCAATCCCACCTTTTTCTTCCTCTAGCACACATCAGAGCTCACATACTTGCCCAAAGTCAAACAGCAACTGGGACGTGGGGCTGTGATTGGAACTCACAGGGTCTCACTCCAAAGTTCGAGCCTCTCCTGCCGGGTTACAACTGGGCCAAGGATGAGATCAGCCTTCTCACCAGCTCCCCTGCCACCAGCCTTTCCTCTCCCACCGCTGCCCCTTCCCAGTAAGTCTTACCTATCAGAATGGTCTTTCAAAAACACAAATCTGACCATGCCTCTCCCTTATTAAGCTGCTCCCTAAATGACTTTCCTTTGTCCTCAGGATGACACCAAAGCTCCCCCCCAACCCCTTCATGATTTGACTCCTGCTGCCTTTTCAGTCCAACCCTTGGGTTTATCCCCCAGAAATACCCAAGTGTCCTGCTGCACCATCTGACCGAGTTGGGATGGATCTGGGCTCCAGCAAGACCTGAATCATGGACTCTGACACCATCAGAACATTCCTTCTCCATTCTCAACTCTGTAGATCCTGAATAGCCATACCTTCTTTCCAACCAACTCTTTCAAGAAGAAGACAACACACTACACACTGTTGAACATCCTAAGAGCTCCCAACCAGATCGGGTACAAAGGAACTTCCCTTCCCATTCCAATAGAAATACTTTGGGGAGGAACTCTGACTGGTCCATATTGGGTGACATACAGCCAGTCTTGGGTGGTCAGGGATGAGGTATTAGCATCACATGATTGGAGTAGGGGAAGAGCAGTGCCCCAAAATAAGGGAGTAGGTGGCAAACACAGAGAGTGGTTACCAAAGGGATCCCTGTTCCCAGGCTGCCACTGCTACAACTTTCTTGAACCTGTGTCCTCTCTTCCATGCCTTTTACAAGCTGTTTCCTCTTTCTGGAATGCCTTTCCCTATTTTATGCCTGTACTATTTCATTTTATCTTTCAAGATCTCCTAGAAAATCCCTCTCTAGTCCTTGGCTGCCCCAGCATTGTCTGCTCCTCAGTAGTGGAACTCATCCTTTTGTACTGCAGTGATCTGGTCCTCCCACAGGACAGTTAGTGTCTGGAATCAGAGACCACATGTTATTCATCTCTGCACTTCCAGCCCCTAGCATGGTTCCTAGCCCACAAGAGGCATTCAATATATGCTAATTGAAGGAAGGAAGAATTACAATGATGGTAAAGGCAACAGTGGTAAGATGTGATTGACTGCTGACATATAGTAAGTACTCAATAAATGGTTGTTCAATCCTTGAATGATCACCACTACCATTGTCACTGCCATTACCACCACCGTTACTGCCACTTCCACCACTAGGACCACCCCTTACACTTGCAGGGCCCAAGCAAGAATGCATGTGAAGACTACATATCACATCTTGAATATTTAAAAGTTATAAATCAAACAAAACTATTACATGAATATGTTTTGTGTTCCTACCTTGACAATTATAACTTCTTCACGGCCTGGAAGGCCAAATTCAAATTTAAAATTTTCTGACTTCTCTGAATTCTTGGCCAGAATATGTAAACCCAGGGAGAGCCAACCCTTAACCCCTGGCTTCCAGCTGTTGGCCCACCTCTCTCCTCATTTCATCTCCATCCTCTACTGTGAGGGGTCCCATACACACACGTATGGACACCCCAATCTGCATGTCTATGGTGGTTTTAAAACATGTCCACAAATGCTTTTATACTCCTCCCATTGAGAGGTAGCCCATGTGTGGCCCATGTCCCCACCCCTTAAATCTGAGTAGGCTGTGACTCATTTGTACCAACAGAATGAAACAGAAATTATAAGGGGTGATTTCCAAGGCTAGGTCAGAAAAGGCAATGCAGCTACTGCTTTGCTTACAGAGATAACTGCTTTTGGAGCCCTGAGCCATTTGCACAAAGTCCAGCTGCTATGAGGCCACCATGCTGTGAGGAAGCCAAAACGACATAGGTGACACACACATATGCTCCACTCAACAGACCCAGCCGAGCTCTGGACCAACTATCGGAAACACCAAGCAGATATGAACATAAAGACTCCTCCAGGGGGATCCAGCCCCCAGCTTAGAGTTTCCCCAGCTGAGACCCCAGGCATTGTGGAACAGAGACAAACCATTCCCACTGTGCCATGCCCAAGTTGCTGCCCCACAGAATTCATGAGGATTGAAAAACAGTTGTTACTGGGCATGGTGACTCACACCTATAAACCCAGCACTTCGGGAGGCTGAGTTGGGAGGATCATTTGAGCCCAGGAGTTTAAGGCTAGCCTGGGCAACATAGCGAGACCCTGTCTCTATAAAAAATAACAGCTGGGTGCGGTGGCTCACGCCTGTAATCCCAGCACTTTGGGAGGCAAAGGTGGGCAGATCACGAGGTCAGGAGATCGAGACCATCCTGGCTAACACGGTGAAACCCCATCTCTACTAAAAACACACACACACACACACACACACAAATTAGCCAGGCATGGTGGCAGGCACCTGTAGTCCCAGCGACTCAGGAAGCTAAGGCAAGAGAATGGTGTGAACCCAGAAGGTGGAGGTTGCAGTGAACTGAGATTGCACCCCTGCACTCCAGCCTGGGCGACAGAGCAAGACTCTGCCTCAAAAATAAATAAATAAATAACAAATAACAAATTACCTGGGCATGGTAGCACACGTCTGTAGTCCCATCTATTCAGGAAGCTGAGGTAGGAGGATTGCTTGAACCCAGGAGGTCAAGGCTGCAGTGAGCTATGATCATGCCACTGTACTCCAACCTGGACAACAGAGCAAGACCCTGTCTCAAAAAAAAAAAAAAGAAAAGAAAAAAGAAAAGTTGTTTGAGCCACCAAATTCTGGGGTACTTCGTTATGCAGCAAAAGCAAATGGAACTTTTTCAAATTTCATCCAGAGCCCCAGCAAACTATCCCTCAGGTTTAGAGAACAGACCTAGGGAAGAGGTGCAGTCCAAGAAGCAGACTCAGGGCTGCTTGGGCAGAGAATTCCAGGATCCTAGGTCCCCACTGGGGTCTAGAAGGGAAGTGGGGTACACATGCCCTCGATCCTATGGACCCCTTGGGCTGTGGGTAGGAGTGCAGCTGAAAATAGGTCAGACTGGGGCCCTCCAGAGGGCATGGTCTGGGCTGGGGGTCCCTCTTTCCTGGGCTTAAAGGTGGTCCTGCCCTCCTTCACCACCATTGCTACCTGCTACTACCAGCAAAGGGGATGTAATTGTCCTCTGTGTCCAACTGCATCCTCAAAAGTCTCCAGTCTAGAGAGGGAAAGAGAGACGCAAACAATGACAACAGAGTGACAAACACAGAAGAAGGCACAGGGGGGCTGTGAGAACCCATGGCCAGGGGCAGGGAAAGGGGTGTCAGAGGAAGCTTCCTGGATGAGGGACATCCAAATAGAGACCTTAAGGAATTATGCAGGGAAGTGCAGAAGTTGTGTTTTCAGTCCTAGGAAACAGTGAGGTCAGAGGCCTGGAAACAGGCAAAAGTGGTGACGGGCAAGGATACAAATAGAGATTCCATGTCATATCACATATGATCTATTACATATTATGATACATACTCTCCATTTGCATTCTTGCCCGGGTGCTACAAATAGGAGCGGTGGTACTGGTGGTGGTGGAGGCAGTAATGGTGGTGGTGGCAGTGGTAATGGAAGTAACAATGGTAGCAGTGATCATTCCAGAGCTCAACAACCACTGATTGAGCACCTACTGTATGTCAGACATCTGGGAAGCAGCAAAAAGTTCGGCCTGGCAAGAGAGTAGTATCGGGCAGTGGAGGTGGGTGGTGCAGGAAGTGGGGGTGAGGGGAACGGGCTCTAGAGGGAAGCCTGGAGAGGCAGCAGAGGTCAGTTTCCCCAGGGCCACGAGAACAGGGCTGATATTCAGGAAAGATGGGCTGGCAGGGCTGTCAACACTGGGGCCTATCCTGATTGCCCAGGGCCTTTCCAAACCAGTAGTTACTTTGAATATCTCCCCTATTTTTGAGCCTGGAACGATTTCCAGCAGGGGAGTGACTCAAACAGATTTGTGTTTTACAAAGATCCCTGAGGCTTCTGTGGGAGAAAGACTTGGAAGGAGTCAAGAATGGAAGCAGGGCAATCGGTTAGTATTAATAAGTTATTGCAGCTACCAGTGACAGAGATGGTGGCAGTCTGGACTAGGGCATGGCAACAGAGAGGGAGAGAAGTGGGTGGGATTGCCAGCCATTTAGAGGGTAGAATCAACAGAAGCCACGGTGAGTGAGTCGCAAACAGCCCCTCACAGTACAAAGGGGAAGGAAAAGCATGGATTTCAATAGCAATTAAAATCAGCATTGTTGTGCTTCGCAGGTTATAAAGCCCTTTCACACGCACTGGTGACATGACCCAGGGCTGGTGGAGTGAGCAGGGAAGATTTTCCTTCTGTAGGGGAGGGTCATGTGAGGAGAAAGGTTTTTTGCTGCAGCCCTCCCTTTTCTTCCGGCCTCAGATGCTGTCAGTTAAGGACATGAGCCCTGGTGCTGCAGCAGCCATCTTGTGGCCATGAGGCTGAGAATGATAAAAGCCAGGATGCTGAGGAAGGCTGTCCTGAGCTGAGTCCTCAATGACCTTGATGGCCCACACTGAACCAGTCTGGGGACCACCTACCTCCACATTTCTTGTTAAGAAAACAACAGATGTCCTTGCAGTTTACGCCACTGTAGCGGCACTGCCATTGACCCAAACACAATGCCTCTTATACCTTTACCATTGTCATACATACCAGCTCGCACCAGTGAGCTTTCATTCCCAACAGCCAGCACCTGCTTCTCTTTGTCAGAGGACTGCCCTCAGGCTGCCAGAGCCCACTTTGCCAGTGAGCATGGAAAACCAGAAGAGCCTGAGAATGTCCACCCCCACTCCACCCCAGGTGGCCCTTAGCCCAGACAGATGAGTATTGAGGTGCCAATCCTCCAGCTCCCTTATGCTGATGTGGATGACTCAGGAGTGACTGCACGATCTCTGGCGCTCCTCTGCAAGTCTGAGTCAAGCTCCCCTTTGTGGGACTTGGCCTGAATCACGCCCTTGCCTTGCCTTCTTCCCTTCCCACTTCTCCACTCCCCTACTACTGGTTTGTCTTGGGAACACTGCCCGATACATCACTTTCACATGACTCCTCATCTCAACTTCTGTTTCTAAGAATCCCAACCTAAGACAGCCACTGTTAGTCAGGTTTTCTATACTTGCAGCCCAATGCATTCTAACAGATACAGGCCCAGCAAAGTAAAGGTCTAACAGCAACTTTGCTATGTTTCAGATGTAGGTTTCCTGCCTGCAAAACCTATCATTTTTTTAAACGTGCTAATAAGCTGATGATTAAAAACATACCTTTGTAAAGTGCTAATCCTAAACATAATAGCATTGGCAGCTAGTTACTACCAATTACTGAGCATCTCCCGTGAGCCAGGCACCAGACCAAGGCTTTATTTACCTCTGTGACCTCATTTAATCTTCATTAGACCCCTATAATGTGGATACTGTTTGTATTAATTTTGTATGCTGAGTAACAAATTACCGCAAATTTAGCATATTTATTGTCTCATAGCTTCTGTAGGTCAGAAGCCTGGAAACAGACAGTTCTCTGCTTTAGGGTCTCACCAGCCTACAATCCAGGCATCAGTTGGGGCTGTGGTCTCATCAGAAGCTTGACTGGCAAAAGATCCACTCCCATGCTCCCTTAAGTTGGAAAAATTCACCTCCTTGCAGTTGCAGGATTGAAACCCTGGTATTCTTGCTGGCTGTCAGCCAGGGTCCACTTTCAGTTCTTAGAGGTGACCCACAGTCTTGCCACGTGGCCTTTCTCATAGGCCTTCTTGCAGCACAACAGCTTACTTCTTCCAAATCAGAACTCACAGTCTCTGACTCCAGGGAGGGTACAGTTCCTCTTTTAAGGAATTTTACCTGACTAACTCAGGCCCACTCAGCATAATCTCCCTTTGGAGTAACTCAGAATCTAATAATTTGGAACCTTAATTACATCTGCAAAATCCCTTCGCCTATGCCATGTTCCAGTGGTCAGAAGCAAATCACAGGTCTTGCTCACACTCAAAAACTGAGGATGATACAGGGTGTGAACATTATGGGTGCCACACTAGGGTCTGTCTACCACACTATTATCCAAATTGTACAGTTGAGGAAACTGAGGCAAAGAAGAGTTTAGTAATTCTATCCAAGCTCATACTGCCAGTGAGTGAGGGTGGGGTGTGGTTTTAAACCCATGCACTGCAGTTCAGAGCCTAATCTCCTTTTTTTTCCCACCCATTTCTCCTTTCAAGAAAGAGCCTGCACTCTTGTCTGTTACTCTGCACTGCCCAGACACTGCTCCAAATGCTTTTCCTTCCTTATGTCCCCAAATTTCCTTGAAAATACAAGGAGGAAATGGAAGCTCAAAGAGGTTGAGGAACTTTTCCAAGGTCACACAGTACTGGAGTCAGGGCCACAAACTAGGTTTATAAATCTTCCAAACCCAAGATCTTTAGAGCTTGTTCGGAAGTTTAGTAGGGGAGCATAGCTCCTCATATACCCCTGACAGAGGGATGGTCCTCCTCTATCAGGAAGGTCATCCTCTTTGACCAAGCATGCAGCTTCAGGAGGGATGCACTGGAGTGGTAAGGGAGGAAGGGGACACCTGCCTAGTCAGCCAGACCAGCCAAATCAACCCTGCGATCATTGAGGTGACAGATGTCACAGCCAGATTGCCCTCACATCAAAAACTCAAGATCTTAACCAGTGTAGAAGGCAGTCAGTGCTTTAACAGAGGAATAGTGAGTACAGAAGGAGTTCACAGGAGACAAAGAGCACCCCTTCTGGGGCAGGGTGGGGCACAGCATTAAGAAATAACAACATATGGCTATTTGAAAATGGGGCAGAGGGAAAGGAGAAAGTATATTTCCAAGGAGGGGACAGGTCAGGCAAAGGCAAAGCAGCAGGAAAGCACAGGTGTTTCGGACTGAACAGGGGTAGGGGGTAGTTTTGGGGGCACTGAGAAAAAACACTGGAAATGTAGCCAGGTCGCAGTTTGGAACACCAGGCTGAGGGGTCAGAGTTTTATTCTGAAGACAGTGGGGAGCCACACTCCAGTGACCCCTCTCCTCTGCCCACAGGGAGCTCTCAAAGGGTGCTGAGCAGCAGCAGTCATGCACAAAAATGCCTTTACGAGAGTGAATGCAGTGTGTGGAAGACAGGACTGTTTAGGGGTCTTCCTGCCTTTGATGGCATTTCCCACTCAAGGGCATGTGTGATTCTCCCATATCCCTAGGAGGGAGGGTTGATGTGAGGCCATGACCATTTTATGAGTGAGGAAACTGAGGCCCATTGGGAGACATGGGGGCCTGTGAGGGTAACAAGGCCCAGTGGTGGGAACAAATATCCCACTTCAGTCCTGGTGCTGGGGGTATGGGGACCAGCGATTATACTTTTCCTACAGATTATGGCTCATCCATCCTCATTCATGTAACAGAATCAACATGGGGCTGTGGATTCCAAGGCCCCAAGCCCAAGGGTTCCAATTCAGCCGATGTGAGGTGGGGCCATCAACTGGCCTTTTTAAAGAAGCACCCTGGTGACCCAGGGCCAGGCTATCCTTCAAGACACCCTCAAGGGTGTAAGGGTCCAAACCTCAGTGCGAGAACGCTGCTCATGATGCAGCCTTACCTGTGAGGGCCTCCTGCTCCTGCCCCTTCCTCTGGGGGTGCCTCAGCCCAGCTCAGGCCTCATCAAGTCACTGCCTCCAGCCTCAGCCCTTCAACCCCTCCTTTACACAGCAGCCCAAGTGAACTTTCCAAAAGCAAAGCTAGCCTTCTCACGGCCCAGCTCAAACCCCTCCCGTGGCTCCCCATCACACAGGTGGAAGGCCGCCTCCCCGCCTGGGCTCCCGGGCCCAGCTCCAGACAAGGCAATGCACCTGAGTTTTACTCCCCCGTTGCCTCTGCCTGGGCTGCCTTTTCCCGTGTACAGGGGGACCCGTCCTCAACCTCACCTAAGACGCAGCTCCCTGCCCCCTAGAAAGGCTTTTTGTCCCTTGCCCCAGAGCTAGAATTCCTGCTGACCTTCTGTTTCTTACGTAAACCTCGCAGCAGCACTCTAAGGGCTGGCTCCGGCGAATGCTATTAATAATGGGGAAATGGAGGCTCAGAGCGTCAGTAATTTGCCCCAGGTTTCTCTGCTGTAAAAGGTATGATTCGAACTCTAGACAGCCGCCCCTGGAGGGCTCTACTTCCCGCGGCTGCCAGCAGGGGTGCGCGGAGCCGCGGGGATCCGAGAAGCGGGGGCCGCGGTGGGGGCGCTGGAAGAACGGGGGCTTTGATTCCCATCTCCCGGCGCAGACCCAGACGCTAATTAAAATCGCCTGGGCCGCGGGGGCGGCGGGGCGGGCACAAAGCCGGCTTTGACCGGGCGGCGGCGGCCCTGGCGGGCGCGGGGCCGCGTCGCACAGGGGCTGCTTGTGGCCGTGTTTGTTTTCGCTTGTAAAGCGCGGCCGCGAGCGGTGCCCGGACGGCGAGGGGGTGCCCAGCCCGGGGAGGGCCCCTGAGGCCACGGCGCCCGCCCCCACCCGCCCGGCTGCGATCGCTCCCGGGAGCCACCCTGGGCAAGGCCCTGCCCACTAGGGCCTCAGCTTCCCCTTCTCTCACAAGACAGCGGTGTCACTAGGAATGAACGCTTATTGGGCGCTTACTGTATTCCAGGGCCTGGACTGAGGCTTCTGCCACTTGGTTTTATGTCATCCTCCCTGCTCTATTAATATCCCCATTTTACAGATGAGGCCCAGAGAGGTTGAACACCTTGCCCAAGGTCTCACAGGTTTAAAGGAAAGAGCAAGGCCTAGAGTCCAGCAGAGGGAGGGCAGGGTTTGGGGCAGCTGGGTCACAGGAGGTGGGTGTAGCAGGGATAATGTTCCTGCTCAGAGCCCGCTCACTGCCCATCAAGCTCCTCTTTGAGAGTGAGCTCCCAGCACCTGGGTATTGAAGCCGAGTCTTCGACTGAACCAGTGGGGACCCTCTGAGCTTCCTTCCAGGCCGGGCCATTAGGGTGCCTCAGTGTGCAGGAGTGTCACTGCCCTGAAAGGAAAGCCTTTTCTGGGCTGCACTGGGCATTGGGGGTGGGGTCCAAGTACTGCCAGTGCTGGCAGAGGAGCAGGTCTGTGTGGATGGGTGGGAACCAAGAAAAGATGGGAGCTTCTTCCTTGGGAGCCCCCACGTTTGGAAGAATCTCCTGGCTTCTACAGTCATCGAATCACCAAATCTTACTGGCCTTTGCACTTGCACCCGCCCTGTGCTTCTTTCACTCACTCTTCCCTGGATTCCTACTCATCCTTCAGTTCTCAGCTCAGAGCAAGTGATACCCTCCCAGCACCCATCACTTCATACCATCACTTCTTCATCCCAGCACCCATCACAGTGGTCACGGTGCGCTCAAGGCCTTGGCCCTTTCTGCCTGACCCGGAGCCCTGAGGACGGGACTGTATCAGCTTGCCCCCCGTCTCAGCCACCAGGTCCCTCCCTTCATAAACGGGCCCAGGAAGATGCATTGGGGAGTGTTTCCTCTGGTGCCTCCAGATCAGAGCTCAGTCAAGGCCTGGCTGAAGGTCTTGGGATGAGAGTGGGCATGGTCAGAGAAATACAGAAGCCTGATGGGGGGCCCAGGCTCACTGCCTAAGGAGGTGACTGACAGGGTGGCTGACAGTGTCCATCCAATAACATGGCACCAACGGAGTGTCCTGTGGCCGGGAGTCCTGCCTCCCTTCTGAGACTGGTCCTCTGGTAGCCTCAGCTCTTTGCCTCTCTTCCTCCCTCAAGCTAGCCCTTCAGTCCCCATTTGCCCTGTCTCTGCAGTTGGCTGGCTGGGAGGGCTTCGACCTGGATAGGAGTCCCCCACTGATCCCAGCCACCTGTGAGGAGGAGAACAAGGCAGGAGGGAGGGTTTCTCCCAGGCTCTCCCCGTCCCGAAGACCTGGGAGCCAGAGCTTGGACAGAGACACTATTAACACAAAATTTGCAAACATGGCTTCTAAAAATAGCTCTGGCTGGCAAGGCCCACCTGGCACAGACTGCACCTTTGCGGCTGCTGGCCTGCTCCCCTTGGAGTGTGGGCCATCAGTCTGTCAGCAGACATGTCACTCTGCCCTCTTCCCCCAGGGGACGGGGCAGCCACAGCCTTGGGTGGGATCCAAGGGAGAGACCCTCGTGAAGACGGGACTTGTCCCAAACTGATGAGGGGGAGAGGAAGGATGTGCAGTGTCAGGAGGAAGACAGTCTTGGCGATAAGGTGGATTGAGGAGACAGCACTGCCCACAGGGAGCTCTCAAAATGGGTGGGGGGCAGGACACAAATGTATGAAAGAAGACCAAGCAGCATTTAAACTCCTGCAAATGAAAGTAGCCAAGACGAAGAAGGAAAGCCTGCGCAGAGAAGGGCAGGGCCAGGAGAGCAGTTCCATGATCCTTATAGACCCAGATGGGGGTGGGCATCTGGTCATCCCCCAGAAAATCCTCAGGACCTCAGAGCCAGGAAGGAATCCGAAAGCTCACCTTGTCCAACCCTTTTATTGGACACATGAGAAAACTAAGGCCCAGGTTGTTGAGCCTTGCCCTAGGTCCCTCCACACGGGTCTGCTGGCCTCATGCCATTTCCACCAGGCCCCTGGACCTCCCTCTTTGCTGGCTGATGGAATGACCATAATTAATGATTCTCAGAATGCTCCTTTTCCATTGTCAGTTTATTGAGAAAAGTTTTACTGAGTACCTATTGTGTGCCACACACTGGGTTCACAAAGCTGAACTGGACAGGCAGGACCCTACTTTCCAGGTTAATGGCAACACCCGCTTGTGTGTACAGAGCTCTGCTGTGCATTCACATAAATTCACAGAATGGAACACAGTTTCCCAGCTTATAGCTGAGGAACCCGAGGCTCACGGAACTGTCATCAGCAAAGTTGGGGCTGGAGCCTCCCCAGGTTGCCGCAGGAGGCCTTGGGTTGCCTCTGAGTCAGTGGGGACAGGCCTGTAGGAGGCCAGTCACGTGCTCCTGAAAGCCTCCTGTCCCGGATGCCACCATGAAGGAGAGCTGAGAGGTCGCTGGAGGCCCCGGGACCGGAAACACGTGATTCCGCTGCAGTGCCCTGCTTTTGGTTGGGCTCAGTGGCATACCCGGACACATGCCCTCGCAGAGGTCACGGGGAAGCCCTGCTGCTCCCTATTGGGTAGCTTCTAGTAGTCCTCCCTAGCCCCCCTCATGAATTCATCAGACCACACACAAATGCCCACTCCTGGAGTGGGAAAATAAAGCAAGAGCTGTTGTCTTCCTCCCCACCCTCACACAGGCTCCATCGGGGTCTATGGAGGGGAGGGGCATAGTGGTCAGTAGATGCGAAGCCACCTGACCTCCCTCAAGGGCCCCTGTCTGTGCTGGTCCCTCACAACAACCCCTGGGAAGTGCCCATCTGAGTTCTTTCTGTAGGCACCCCATGCTCACCCTCAGTGAGGACCTGTGTTCCTTTCTCCTCTTTTTCTGGCATCACGGTGAATTCTCTGCAGTGGGTTCATTCAAGGTGGGGCCTGCACATCCGCTCCAACCATTCCCCCATACCCCCAGGGGCACATCCCCACATCTACAACTCCCTGCTTGCTGCCCAGAACTTTCCAGAACACCATGATGCAATGCTTGCCTAAGTCTCCACATCCATCACACACCTTGTGGGCTGACGGGGCCCTGACCACAGGTCCAGGAAGTAGCCAGCTATTTCACTCTGCTCACAGACTCTGGAGATCCATCGGCCACAGAGAACTCTCCCTGCCTTAGAAGGCCCGCTCCGTGCACAGCCCCATCTGATGAAAATGGCCACTCTGAACATATGATTGTCATTTTGAGTTAGATGACCCTTCCACCCTAGCCACACCTGAGCAAGGGCCACATCTCTGGGCTGGACCTAAGAGAGGTGTGTGCTCTGTGAGGCAGCCCAGCTCTGGAACGCTGAGGGTAAGTAGAGGCGAAACCTAACCTGAGGGCACAAAGCATGTTGGCAGTCATGCCTTCCCTAATACTTTGTTCTCATGAAACGGCTCCCCATTCCCTTTCACAGAGGCAGGGCTGGGCAGATCTTTGCCCAGCGCAGGCCACTGACCAGCCAGAGGTGGGGAGAGTCCCAGCTTATAGGACCCCAGAGCCTGAGGAGGCCCGTGGGAAGGGTCTGCCAGTGAGGTGATGAGCTCACTGTGCTCCCTCCAGGGAGCTATCCTGGGGCTGGCTCAGAGCACTGGGCCAATGGGAATGGAAGGGACAAAGCACACAGAGGGCTGCCTTGGTGTCTGAGCCTTCCCCAGTTGCAGGCCACACATGTCCCCCAGAACTACTCCCAAGGTGCCCTGAGAGAGCCTGTGTCCCTTGCATCCAAAATGCTGGTCTAGCAAACAGATCCTTTCTCTTCCGGGTTTAAGTGGGAGACCCAGCAAGCGTGAAGGAAAGAGAAGCAGACCCGGTGTGAGGCTGGAGAAGGAGCTAGGGCTGCTGCTGCTCTGGAGAGCACTGAGGAGCCACCGGGCCAGCAGGGCTGCAGTGTAGACACTGTCATCAAAAGGCCGTGCCACTGGAGGAGTCCTGTGCTCCCTCACCATCCCCACAGTACCTCAGGGGCTCTCTGTTCCTTGTAGCCGGAACAACCCAAACATGCCACGGGACTCCTGCAAAAACCCTTGGGCCGGAAGGGAGAAGCCCCATGGCATGAACTGCAGGGTGACCTAAATAAGTCACTCAGTCTCTCCCAAGCTCAATTTTCCCATCTGGAAACTGGGGAGACCAATCCCAGTTTCTCCATATCCTCCCACAAGACATGGTGTTGGCAGGAGGCGGGGGCTGTGAGAATACAATGAGATCACAAACTGGAAAACACATGGAGACTCGGCCTACAAGTGATTCGTCATTTATGACCTTATCTGCACGAAAACACCAAATGGCAAATCCTTGCCTCTGCCCTCCCTCAGGTTAAAAAGATTATTCTGTCATGTGGTCAATGGATACAGGAGAGTCTCCCTTGGGTGCCTGACTCCATTTGGGGGTGGAGGTCTCCACATCCATCACACACCTTGTCTGGACAGGCAGGCCCCTGCTTTCCAGGTTAATGGCAAGACCCCAGCACAAGCCTCCCAGGGCTCACAGTCTGAGATGATGAGATTCACATACACAGAATTGCCACCATATTTTGGTGCCAGCCCCGAGCAATGTGTTTTATACATAATGCCAGCATCAGTAGATCAGCCCCATCGCTCGGTGGTGCTATCCTCCGCCCTTACTCTAGGATGAGGAAACAGAGCTCAGGGAGGTGGCTGAGAGGCTTGTCCAACATCACAGTTGGGGAAGGTGGGCTGGAACCCAGGACAAGCTGAGTCTGATGCCTTTGGTCTTCCCAGCACCCCTGGCTGCCTGTGAGGCTGTTGAAAAAGGGTTGTTGGGGAGCACTGCCTCACAATCAGTCCCTGACTGGCCCTGTGCTGGGCACAGGCATCCAGAACAGAATCTTGAGCTTTAACCCCTGAGGATCCTGTGGTGCGACCAGAGCTGGCTCAGCTGCACATCTCAGAGCTCCCAGTGCCCCAAGCCTGGTCCTGGCACAGCTGACCCCTCACCAGCAAGAACTGTATCTCCAATGTGTATGCAGCTATCTCTTCAAAAAGACTATGAGCTTGGCCAGGTGCAGTGGCTCGCGCCTGTAATACCAAAATTTTGGGAGGCCGAGGCAGGAGGATGGCTTGAGGACAAAAGTTCAAGACTGGTCTGGGCAACATAGTGAGACCCTGTCTCTACAAAAAATATTTAAAAAATTGCCAGGCATGGTGGCACGTTCCTGTAGTCCCAGTTGCTTGGGAGGCCAAGGTGGGAGGATAACTTGAGCCCCGGAGATAAAGGCTGCAGTGAGCCATGATCATGCCACAGCACTCAAGCCTGGGTGACAGAGTGAGACCCTGTCTCAAACAAATAAATATATAAATAATAAAAAATAAGAAAAGCCTATGTGTTCCATATTTGACAGGTTAGAGAGAATAAATCCCCTCACCTTTGACTCTTCATGAAGTCGAGGTGGGAGGCTTAGCAAGGTCTAAGGAACTAGGTGCAGCTCAAGGTGTTAGCAACAGAGCCCAGCGTGAGCCCAGGGCATCTATGGGAGTCACACAGCTGCCATCTACCGTGGGTAAATGTGTGTGTCAGCCTCTGGGCTGGGTACTCTCCCTGCACTGTCTCATTTCATCTGCACATGAAATGCTATTGTTA
The DNA here is from genome assembly GCF_003255815.1 of Theropithecus gelada. Lineage (NCBI taxonomy): Eukaryota > Metazoa > Chordata > Mammalia > Primates > Cercopithecidae > Theropithecus > Theropithecus gelada. The sequence continues at coordinate 66,622,836 of NC_037682.1, read as the reverse complement.
CCCAGTGTTACAGATGAAGCTATGGTGGCTCAGGGAGGTTTAGTGACTTGCCTAGGGTCGCGCAACTAGTTCACGATGGAGCTGGGCCTCAATCTGCAGCCCTTTGAATGAAGATCAAATTCTTCATCTGGCATTCAAGAACCTTTTGCAGGATGACCTCAAAAGCATCAACCAGACTGGTCTCCCTCCTCACCATACAAGCAGCTGTTTCCTCCTGTCTGGAAGGAGTGGGCTTCGGTTGATCTCTAGGACCTCGCCAGCTCTGACGCTCTTCCCCTGAATGAAGCAGCTGCAAGGCTTTCTCCCACCCCACCATGCCCTGGAGCTCCCCTGCTCCAGATGAAACAGCGGCAGTGACCAACACCACGGGCTCTTACACAACACCCCAGTCTTCTCGAAGCACGCCTCCAGGGGTGGGGGTGGGGGGATCCAGCCCTGGTGGGTGCTCCCCCATGGGAGGGGTCTCAGGAGCACTGGAATAAGAGGCAGGAGCCTTGGCTTCTGGTTTTGCCCTGTTGTCCTCTCTGGATGACAGATGACATGGGGCAGATGGGTTGTCCTCTCCCAGCTGATTTCTTCAGCTGGAAAATGGGGGTGGGGAAGGGCTGCGTAGTCTCTAAGTGTGATTCCAGTCCTGTAATCCATGACTTTATGAATAAAATGGAAATGAAGGAATTCAGGCATTGGTGGGAAAGATGGGGGGAGTTTTAGAATCCTTGGAAAGCAGGGCCTGTGGCAGGAAGTAGAGTTGCTCTCTCCACCTGGGCCGCTGCTTGCCCACAGAAGAGGAGCTGGAGCAGAGAGGAGATGGGGATTGACGCGACAAGGCAGAGAAGCTGAACTACAAGGAAGGGAGAGGCTGAGAAAGAGGGAGAGCACAGACAGCACAGAGGTCAGGCGGGTGGGAAGGGGGAGGGCAAGGGGCCACACCAAACCAGGCCCACAGCTGCACACCTGGGGCGGGCACTCCCAAGGGTAGAGTGACATCGCTGGGCCACCCAGCACCAAATGTGGGAAGCAGGAGCCAGTCCAAAGCTGTTTTTTTTATAAGGCAATATTTTTGAACTACTGACTGTGGCAGGGTTGGGGACCTGCTGATGTCCCTCCTGAGCTCTTCTGGTATCAAACTGTAAAATCACAGGAACGTCAACTAAGAAAAAACAATACGCATAGAGAAAAACCTAGAAAGACCTCTTGGCAGGGAGGAAGGAAATATATTTGGTAACAGGTATGCCAGACTTCAATAATATATAGAATATCTTATTTCTTAAGCTGCAGGGTGGGTACATGGGTGTTGATCATATTATTCTTATACTTGTTCATATGTCGAAATATTTTATTTTAAAAAGAAATCTCTGTAACATTGGGTGAATGGGAAGTTAAAAAAAAAAAAGAAAGAAAGAAAGAAAGAAAAGAGGATAAAAAGAAAAAAAGGAAAAAAAGCCCCTGAAAGGAAATTTGTCAAAATGTTATCAGTGGTTCTTTGGGAGTATGGAATTATCATGATTGTTATTATTTTCTCTTTCCTTCTGTTATTTTCCAAATGTTCTACATTGAACAGATATGGAAAACAATAAACCTTTAAAAATAAATAGATAATTACTCCTGCTGTGACCATAATCTCAGTCTTCAGTGGAAATTAAACACAAGTTGTTGAGCCACTGCATCCTCATACCCATTCTCTCACAGACTCAGAGGCTCAATACATCCCCAACCCTGCCGTCATTCTCCATCTCTACCCTAAAGCTGGGCTTCTCCAAAGTAAAGCTTCTAATTCTCTTAGGCCCCTAAGCCCAACAACCCTCTAAGTACAGAGGAAATAATCTGCTTTGTAATAAGAAAGATTTGAGTTTGAAACTTAGCTCCAATGCTTACTGGTTGGTCACTTAACCACTATAAATTGGTTCCCTATGTGAAGACCAAATGAAATAATACATCCAAAGCATTCAGCATCAAATTAACAATGCCTGGCCCACAGTAAGTGTGTAATGAATTCATCATTATCATCTTTCTTATTATCATCGCTGATGACTATGCCTACCACTTCCTTTAGGACGTCTTCTTGATGCAAGAAATATCTCAGTCTGAATTGGGCGCCAACTTGTCCTCCTGACAAAAGATCTGGGTTCTAGTCTCAACTCTGCTACTAGCTGTGCGACACTGGGCGTGTTCTTGCCCCTTTCTGCCTCAGTTTCCCCATCTGCAAAATGGAAGGCTTGACCTTCCTGCTCTAATGGTCTGTGACTAGGGTAATCATATAATTTATTCTTCAAGCCAGAATGTTTTTGAGAGCAAAAGCATGTACAATCACTCTCAGGATGACAGCTTGAAGCCAAGACAGTTCTAAGCACACTGGAAGTCTGGTCACCCCACCCTCAACAGATCTATTCCATTACCTCCTTGCCCACCAGCGTGGTAGACAGAATAAGGACTCTCAAATGGCCGGGCGCTGTGGCTCACACCTATAATCCCAGCCCTTTGGGAGACCGAGGCAGGCAGATCACCTGAGGTCAGGAGTTCAAAACCAGCCTGGCCAACATGGCGAAACTTTGTCTCTACTAAAAATATAAAAATTAGCTGAGCATGATGGTGGGCACCCATAGTCTCAGCTACTTAGGAGACGGAGGCAGGAAAATCACTTGAACCTGGGAGGCAGAGGTTGACGTGAGCTGAGATCATGCCACTGCACTCCAGCCTGGGTGACAGAGGGAGACTCCGTCTCAAAAAAAAAAAAAAAAAAAAAAGGCAACTTCCTAGTCCCTGGAACCTGAGGATGTTAGCTCACATGGTAAAGGGAATTACAGTTGCAGATCAGCTGAACCTTGAGATGAGATTATCCCGAATTATCTCGGTGAGACCAATATAATCACAAGGATCCTTATAGACTGAGAAGGGAGACAGAAGAGGAAGTGTAGAGGGATGCATGTGAGAACTACCCAACCGGCCACTGGCTTTGAGAAGGGAAGGGGACCATGAGTCAAGGAATGCAGGAAGCTTCTAGAAGCTAGAAAAGGCAAGGATATGGAGTCTTCCCTCCAGCCTCCAGAAAGGAAGGCAGAACTGTTAATGCCTTGATTTTAGCCCAGTGAGGCCCACTTTGAACTTCTGACCTCAGGGCTGTAAGATAAGAGATATGTGTTGTTTTAAGCCAGTAAGTATGGTGCTTTTCTTTTCTTTTTTTTTTTAGATGGAGTTTTGCTCTTGTTGCCCAGGCTGGAGTGCAGTGGCGTGACCTCAGCTCACTGCAACCTCCGCCTCCTGGGTTCAAGTGATTCTCCTGCCTCAGCCTCCCAAGTAGCTGGGGTTACAGGTGTGCGCCACCACGCCCAACTAATTTTTGTATTTTTAGTAGAGACGGGGTTTCATCATGTTGGCCAGACTGGTCTCAAACTCCTTGATCTCAGGTGATCTGCCTGCCTTGGCCTCTTAAAGTGCTGGGATTACAGGCATGAGCACCGCACCCGTGTGGTGATTTGTGACAAAGCAATTGACAATGAATATGCCCAGTTTGGCTCAGGTTCAGTGATCCCTTTGTTTATTTTCTTCCCTACCCCCCTCTTCTTTTCACAGGTGTTGAGTGGGTCCCTTTGGCTTGCTGCTCTATGAATGCTGTCCTTCGTGCATGAGAGAACTAGTCTAAGCTCCCAAAGAGCTGGATGCTAATCCCTGTCCTGACACTAACTCACCCTGGGACATTAAACAGGTCAAAAACCTCCTCTTGGGCCTTTCCGTCTGTAAATGGAGGCAAACACTCCCTGCCTTATCTATCTTTGTGTGTGTTGGGTCGGGGGTGGGCTGACATTCAATCAACACTTACCGACTCATTCTATGTTCAGTTCTGAACTGGGGGCTGGGACACCAAGATGAACCAGATCTAGTCCCAACCCCATCCCACGCAAGAAGTTTAAGAAGCTCCCATTCTGGATGGGGAAATGGTTATGTGAGCAGATAATTCACATGCAATGCAAGGACGTAAAGATCGATGATTATGCAAGTACAGAGAGAAATATACAGGCCTACCTGCTGAGGGCATGGTCAGGGAAGGTTTCCTGGGAAAGGTGACAGCACAGCAAGGCCCTAAAGAATGAGCAGGAGTTAGCAAAGCAGATAAGGAGGGTGGGGGAAGAGGAGGGAAGAGTAGCCCACGCAGAGGTAGCAGCAGAAGCAGAACCCCAGAGATGTGAATCAGCACAGCGTGGGGACAGATGTGCAGGCAGTTTGGTGGTGCTGGCTTGGAAACTGTGTGTATAAAGGGGATTAAGTGGGATGATGGCCAAAGGCATGACGTGAGCGTAAGGCTGCATTATCAGTCTGTGTCTCCCAGACCAGGGCTGGGACAGGAGATGGTACGTAACCAAAAATTCCTCTTGACCTAGCTTGAAGTGATCTCTTCTGTCTCATCCTCACATTCCCCCCCAGACATGTGCCAAAGGCCTGGCAGCTTCCCCAGACTACTGGGGGGGATGAGGCCGTGCAAAATTATAGCCACTACGACGAGGCCGGCGTGACCTCAGGAGCTGGGTTTCATCATTCTGAAATCATGCTCCTGGCCTTAGTCAGAGCCAGAGAGGTGGAGGGGAGAGGGTGGGAAAGCGAAGCGGGTGGCAGCAGATTTGGGCGAGGTGCCAGGGCTGGAGAAGCAAACAGCTGGGACCAGAGCAGGGGGTGAGAGACCAGCTCAGATGCTGTCCTTCAGGCTGTGTGACCTCAGGCCAGCTCCTTGCCCTTCCTGGGTCTCTCTAAGCAGCACAGGTTCTTGGTTCCCAAGGTCTGTTCCCACTGGAGCCTCCTTGTGGAAGGCAAGAACCTCAGGGCCCTTTCTTGTCATTTCTGTGGATGTGGCCCTTTGTGAGGAGGAGCACTAGCAGGCTTGCCAGGGTTTGAGGCAGGGCCCCACCAGGAGGCTGCTCTGAAACACCCACACTTCCAGGACAGTGGTGCCTTTGTGAATGGAACTGGCTTCTGTCAGGCACAAACCTATAGAGAGATCTCTAAGCTCTGGGTTACGCAGCCCACACTGCCCAGAGGTGCTTCCTATTTATGTTCTGTATCCTCTTGGGTTGTTTAAGCTGTAGTTCCTGGGTGAGGTTGGGTGTATTCATTTGCTAAGGCTGCCAATAATAAAGACTGGTGACTTAAACAAGAGGCATATGTCTCCTCACAGTTCTGGAGGCTGGAAGTCTGAGATCAAGGTGTTGGTAGCGCTGGTTTCTTCTGAGGCTTCTCCTTGGCTTGTAGTTGGCCGTCTTCCCTCTGTGTCCTCACATGGTCTTCACTCTGTGCCTGTCTGTGTCCTAATCTCTTCTTATAAGGACACCAGTCATAGTGGATTAGGGCCCATCCCAATACCTCATTTTACCTTAATTACCTCTTTAAAGACCCCATCTCCAAATACAGTCACACCCTCAGGTACTGGGGGTTAGGAATGAAATGTGTGAATTTGGGGGAACACAATTCAGTCCATAATCCTGGGCTTTGGGGTCACCACTGGAGCTTTTCTAAACACAGATGTTGGGGCCCGCCCCAGAGATTCCGACTGTAAGTTCCATGAAGGCAGGGGCTTTGCCCATTGCTGTGTCCCTACTACCTAGAACAGTGTCCACATGTGCTATGTGCTCGAGAAACATTTCCGGAATGGATGCATGATCTAGTAAACTTGGGATGGGGCCCAAGTGTTTGTCATTTAGAAAATTCCATGGTGGATTCTGATTCATCATTGGGTGAAAAACCCTGAGATTGGATTGGGTTTCACCCTTCCTGTTGCTGGATGGGAAGCCTCACCCCCAGGAAGGAAAAGAAATACCAGGCCTGGCACTCCACCAAGAACATGCACTCGTGGGACCTGCCCTGGCACCTCTCCAGGAGGCCCAGGACACGAGAGAAATGGGAGAGTCCTCTGTCCCCTGGCATTTATAAGCTAGGAGGGGGTTTCTAAAAGGCACATGGGATCCTATCTCCCCTGCTCAAAACTCTTAAATGGTTTCCCTGTCATGAATGGGATCAAGTCCAAACATTCACCTGCCTGCAGCACCCTTCTCGTATGGCCTCTGCCAACTCCGCTCCCTCACCTCTGCCACTCCCGCACAGGCTGTGGTTTAAGTCACACCAAATTCAGCACTGTTCCCTGAGCCCATCATCCCTGTTACCGCTCATCTTAGCACGAGCTTCCTGGGATGACTTTCCCACCTTGTCTGTCTAGGAAATGTCTTCTCATCTTTTAAAAAGCCATTTGATGGCCAGGCGCGGTGGCTCATGCTTGTAATCCCAGCACTTTGGGAGGCCGAGGTAGGCGGATCACCTGAGGTCAGGAATTTGAGACCAGGCCAACCAACATGGTGAAACTCTGTCTCTACTAAAAATACCAGATTAGCTGGGTGTGGTGGTGGGCAACTGTAATCCCAGCTACTCAGGAGGCTGAGGCAGGAGAATTGCTTGAGCCTGGGAGGCAGAGGTTGCAGTGAGCTGAGATCGCGACATTGCACTCCAGCCTGGGCGACAGAGTGAAACTCAAAAAAAAAAACCTCAAAAAAAAAAAAAAAAAAAAGCCATTTGAGCTTGCTGAGGCCTTCTCTTAACCCGCCCCAGCTGCAGGGAGAGGGTGCATCCTCTGGGCCCCTGGAGTCCTCTTGTTTTTCCCTCTGTCATGTGCCCATTACGCTGGTGGCAGATGCCCATTCTAACATCTCCTCCACCAGCCTGGGAGCTCCTGATGGCAAGGCTGCGTTGGTAAGGGGTGTCTGTGCCCCGGCACCCTGACAGGGCATGGCTTGGCATCTAAATCCTCAGTAAGGTTGTGCTGACTGAAGGATGAACATTGAAGGGACAAACAAATGCTCCGGGAGGAAGCGTCAGGAGGGACAGGAGAAGCTCCAATACAGGGCCTGGGTAGAGTTGTTTTCCAAAAAGTAGCGTTCTCTCAGTCCCTCTCAGACCCACAGTGGCAGAGCTGGGCCTGCAGTTGTGGCTCCCAGCCGAACCTCAGCTCCCGGCCTCTGTTCTCTGCTTGCTCCCTGGGAGCTTCCCTGCGGCAGCTCAGGGCAGGGGATGCTCTTGGAGCTGGCCAGTGGGCACCAAGCAGAGTCAGGGAGCAGAATCGTAGCCTCAGGTGGGGACCTCAGAGCAGTAGGGCTGGCCAGGAAGCTCTGAGAGGGGGGAGAAGGCAGCAGCCCCAAGGAGAAGAGACTGGAAAATAACAGCCAGGAGCTAAGAGGGTGGGAAGGGGAGGGTTGGACAGCTGGGAGGCCAGAGACCTGATTTCTGCTCCCAGCTCCATTGTGCTGCCTCAGAGAAGCTCCCCGACTCTAACCTTTAGCAAGTTCCTGCCCGCTCTGGGCCTCAGGTTCCTTAATCGAAAATGAAGGAGGAGCTGGACTAGAACGTCTCTAAGATTCTCTCTAGCTTTGGCCAGGAAGATTTGGGGAAAGTGTGGCCACCTTAAAGGTGCAATTGAGGGGACTGCCCCCGGGCTGGCACACAGATTGCAGGGGCTCATATCCAGCCAGGCATTTGGGGGACGTGTCTCTGGGCCTGGAAAGAACTGGAAGCGTCCCCCAAGCCTCCTGCACTGGACTTTGTCCTGCGGTTCTGGCAGGCTCAATGTGGCCCTCAACACTAATGGGGCCGGCCACCTGGAAGCCATAGAAACTTGGCCTGGCCAATTTTGCCATAAAGCAGTGGTCTCTTCTCTGCCTAACCCTGAGGTGATGCTCCTGAACGTGGCTTGGGGGCCAGGCAGCACCCTTCATGGGCCACCTGGGGCTCTGAGGAGAACATCTGGTTGGGCAGGGCCTGATGGACGTTCCAAGCCGCAGGGGCAAAGGGCCCAGGTCTCTGGCCATGTGGACGGCCTCAGTTGGCCCTGCACTCCCTGGGTCCTATCCCGCCAGGACAGGGCCTGCTGTCCTGGGCCTGTGCCTGCAGCAATTCCCTGGGTGGTGATTTCAGATTCAATTGGTGAAGACAGGCCTCCTGGGATGAGCCAGTTGGCCCCTCTCTGTTATTTGCTTCTCAGAGTTGGAAAAACTACGCTGTGCACCTGGCAGTACTTGTGGCTGCTGGTTTTTCTTTTTTTTAAAGAAACAGAAAGTAGCCCCTGTGCTTACTGCAACCAAATCCATTTTATCGGCCTCCTGCATCTCCCACTGCAATAATAATAATCCCTTACATTTGATGAGTCTTTTGAGTGGTTTACAAAGCACTTTCTTGTGCATTCTCCCTTTTGGTCCATGTAATAATTTTGGGAGGGAGAGAGGGCTGGCATTATTGTCCCTGGTTACAGGTGAGGAAACTGAGGCACTGACAGTAAAGTCAGCTTCCCAAGGTCACACAGCAAGATGGCGCTAAAGCAGAGACCCTGGGTCCTCTGACTCAAGTCTTGTCCCCGCACCACACACCCCTCTTATCATTTGAATATCCAGGCTCTCAGAAACCCTCTTCTAAAAAATAGAAAGGGCAGAAGGCTCAGCTCTTTTTATTCTAAACTTTTTCTCTTGGTAAACTTAACCATCATGTCACTTGAAACTACCACCTCTAAGTCAGTGATTCTTAAATCTGTGCTTCTGAGGTTTGAGATCTTCAGATCCTACCCTACCTCTCCAACTGCTCGCTGGGCATTTCCACGTAATGTTCCAAAATGTCTAGTGAGTGGGACTGCATGTCCAGCACCAGTATAAAAAAACAACACAACAGAAAGGAAAACTCTATATATCTTCCATTTTCTCCCATTATACTCCCTAACCCCATTCTCCCTCCTAGCTACTCCAGGCCTCTTTAATGTTCCCACCCACCCTTACTCACCCAGCTTAAGAAAGCTCAGTAGTACCTTAGCCTTATTTTTCCTTCACCTTCTAAATCCAGTTGGCCCTGTACTGGGTATTTTACTTAATACATTTATTCATCCAGCAAATACTGATTGTATGCTATACCTTTCCCATCTATTCTGGGTCCCCTTGCTACGTGATATGTAGTCGTTTTTGTCTGCCGTCTTTCACTTAGCATAATGTTTCAAGGTTCATCCATGTAATGGTATATATCAATATTTCATTCCTTTTAGGGTTGGACAGTATTCCATTCTAATGATATATCATATTGCATTTATCCATTCATCACCTTATAGACATATGGCTTCGTTCTATTTTTTGGCTATTATGAATGATGCTGCTATGAACATTTAAACATTTATGTACAAGATTTTGTATGAATGTATGTTTTATTGCTTTTCAGTACATATATAGCAATGAAATTTCTGGGTCATAGTGTAACTCTATTTAACATTTTGAGGAACTGCCAAAGTGTCCCAAAGTGCCTGCACCATTTTATATTCCCACCAGCAGTGGATGAAGGTTCCAATTCATCCACAGCCGCATCAACACTTGTTATTGTCTCTTTAGCAATTCTAGTGGGTGTAGTGATTTCTCATTGTGATATTGATTCACATTTCCCTAAAGACTAATGTTTTCCCTAATGACTAACGATGTTGATGTTTTGATGTTTGTTGTCATTTGTATACATTCTTTGAAGAAATGTCTTTTCAGACCCTTTGCCAATTTTTCAGTTGGGTTGTCTTTTCGCTATTGAGTTGTAAATGTTCTTTATAGATTCTGGATATAATTCTCTTGTCAGAAAAATGATTTGCAAATATTTTCATCCTTTCTTTGGGCTGTTTTTTCATTTTTTGAGAGTGTCCTTTGAAGTCCAATTTATCTTTTGTTGCTTATGCTTTGGTGTTGTGTCTAAGAAAGGTTTTCCTAACCCAAGGTCACAAAAATTTACCCGTTTTCTTCTAAGGGTTTTATAGTTTTAGCTTTTACATTCAGGACTACGGTCCATTTTTAGCTAAATTTTTAAATTTTATTTAAAAATTTTAAATTGCAGTAAAATATTCATGACATAAAATTTACCATCTTAATTGTTAAGTATACAGTTCAGTAGTGTTAAGAACATTTGCATTGCTGTGTAACCAATCTCTAGAACTTTTAATCTTGCAAAACGGAAACTCTATGCCTATTAGACAATTCTCCATTCCTCCCTCACCTAGCCCATTAATTTCTATGTATGGTGTAAGAAAGGGGCCTAACTTTATTCCTTTGCATGTGGATATCCAGTTGTCCCAGTATCATTTGTTGAAAAGAATATTCTTTCCCCCATTGATGCTTGGGGTGCCTCATTGATTTTTTTTTTTTTTTTTTTTTTAGCACTTTTAAACATCAATTGCCCATAAATGTAAGTTTTAATTCTGGACTATCAATTGTTTCACTGATCTAGATATCTACTATTATGCTATAACCAGCCTGTCTTGATTACTGTGGTTTGTAGTAAGTTTTGAAATCAAGAAGAATTTCTCCACTTTTGTTTTTCTTTTTCAAGATTGTCTTGACTGTTCTTGGTCCCTTGCGTTTGCATATGAATTTTAGGGTCAGCTTGTCAATTTCCGGGAAAAAAAAAAAAAAGAAATCCAGCTGGGATTTTGATAGAGATTGCACTAAATCTGTAGATCAATTTAGGGAGTATTGCCATCTTAAGGATACTACTAAGTCTTTTGATTCATGAGCATTGAAGTGTTTCCATTTATTTAGGTCTTCTTTCTCCTTCCTTTCCTTCCTTCCTTCCTTCTCTTTCTTCTCTTTTTTTTTTTTTTGGCAGAGTTTCACTCTTGTTGCCCAGGCTGGAGTACAATCTCAGCTCACTGCAACCTCCACCTCCTGGGTTCAAGCAATTCTCCTGCCTCAGCCTCCCAAGTAGCTGGGATTACAGGCACCCACCACCAAGCCTGGCTAATTTTTGTATTTTCAGTAGAGATGGGATTTCACCATGTTGGCCAGGCTGGGCTCAAACTCCTGACCTCAGGTGATCCACCCGCCTTGGCCTCCCAAAGTGCTGGGATTACAGGCATGAGCCTTCAAATGGCTTTTTAAAAGATGAGAAGACATTTCCTGACAAACAAGGTGGGAAAGCCATCCCAGGAAGCTGGGATTAGAGGTGTGAACCACTGCACCCTTTAAACAATGCTTTGTAGATTTCAGAATTTATATAAGCTTTGAACTTCATTATATGTATTCCTGAGTACTTTTAAACTTTTTGATACCATTGTAAATGCAATTGTTTACTAATTTCATTTTCAGATTATTTCTAGCTTGTAGAAATATAACTGGTTTGTACATTAGGCTTGTACCCTAAAGCCTTGTTGAACTTACGTATTGGGTTTAATAGGTTTTTTAGTGGATTCTTTAGGATTTTCTATATAGAAGATCACGTCATCTGAATATAGAAATAGTACTTCTTCCTTTCTAAAATGAATCCCTTTTCTTTTTCCTGCCCAATTGCCCTGGCTAGAGCCTCCAGTACAATGCTGAATATAAGCAGTAAGAGCAGACTTCCTTGTCTTGTTTTTGATCCTATGGGAAAGTTTTCAGTCTTTCACCATTAAGTATGATGTTAGCTGTGGGTTTTTGTTGATACCCTTTATGAGGTGGAGGAAGTTTCCCTCTATTTCTAGTTTTTTTTTAGTGTTTTTTAAAAATTATGAAAGGGGCCAGGCATGGTGGCTCATGCCTGTAATCCCAGTGCTTTGGGAGGCCAAGGCGGGCAGATCACCTGAGGTCAAGAGTTTGAGACCAGCCTGACCAACATGGCAAAACTCCCTCCACTAAAAATACAAAAATTAGCCAGGTGTAGTGGTGCATGCCTGTAATTGCAGCTACTCGGGAGGCTGAAGCAGGAGACTTGCTTGAACCCGGGAGGCAGAGGTTGCAGTGAGTTGACATCTCGCCACTGCACTCCATCCAGCCTGGGTGACGGAGCAAGACTCTGTCTCAAAAAAAAAAAAAAAAAATTACAAAAGGGTGCTAGATTTTGTCAAATGCTCCTTCTGGCTCTATTAATCTCACTTTTTTTTTTTTTTTTTTTTTTTTGAGAGAGTCTCGCTCTATTGCCCAGGCTGGGGTGCAGTGGCACAGTCTCGGCTCACTGCAACCTCCATTTCCTTGGTTCAAGTGATTTTCATGCCTCATCCTCCCAGGCAGCGGGCACAACAGGCGTGCAGCCCCATGCCCAGCTGATTTTTATTATTTTATTTTATTTTTGAGATAGAGTCTCACTCTGTTGCCCGGGCTGGAGTTCAGTGGTGTGATCTCAGCTCACTGCAACCTCTGCCTCCTGGGATCAAGCAATTCTCCTGCCTCAGCCTCCCAAGTAGCTGGGATTATAGGCATGTGCTACCATATCTGGCTGATTTTTTGTATTTTTAGTAGAGACAGAGTTTCAGCATGTTGGCCAGGCCGGTCTCAAACTCCTGGCCTCAAGGGATCTGCCCGCCTGGGCTTCTCAAAGTGTTGGGATTACAGGCGTGAGCCACCATGCGCAGCTCTGATTCTGAGATGATTATGTGGTTTTTGTCCTTTATTCCATTGATAAGGTTTACTATATTGATTTTTCAGATATTAAACCAACCTTAAATTCCTAGGATAAATCCCTCTTGCTCATGGTGCAAAATCTTTTTTATATGTCACTGGATTCAGCTTGGTAATTTTTTTTGAGGATTTCTGCATCTATATTCATTAGGAATATTAGTCTGTAGTTTTCTTATGATGTCTTTGTCTGGTTTTGGTGTCAGAGTAATACTGACCTCATAGAGTAAGTTGGGAAATGTTCTCTCCTCTTCTGATTTTTGGAAGAGTTTGTGAAGAATTGGTATTAAATCTTCTTTAAGTGTTTGGTAGAATTTATACTTTTTATTGCTGAGCTGTACTCCATTATATGAATATACCACAATTTATTCATCCATTCACCTGTTGATAGATATTTGGGTTGTTTCCAGTTTTAGAATAAAGCTGCTATGGATATTAGTGTACAAATCTTTGTATGGATGTATGTTTTCATTTTCTTGGGTAAATATTTACAGTGGAATTGCTGGGTCATTTGGCAGATGCATGACAACTTTATGAGAAAGTTCCAGACCAATTTTCAAAGTGGTTGTGTCACTCCTACCAGCAACGTATGAGACTTTTGCTTACGCTCTACAATCTTACCACTTAAGCTGTTGCCACCCTTTGATTTTAGCCATTCTAATGGGCATGTAGTGATATCTCAATGTCATTTTCATTTACATTTTGCTGAATAATAGTATTAAAACACATTTTCATGTGCTTATTAGCCATTGGTATATCTTCCTTTATTCAGTGCTGGTTCTTATTTTTTGCCCATTTTTTTAAAAATTAGATTTTAATTGGGTCTTCTTAATATTGAGCTGTATAAGTTTTTTTTTACATATTCTAGATAAAAGCCTTTTGTCAAATATATAGACATAGAGAGATATATGCATGGTGATAACTTACTCTCATTCTGTGGTTTTCCTACTCATTTCTTAATGGTGTCTTTTTCTTATCAGAAGCTTTAAATTTTGATGAATTCCATTTTATTGACGTTTCTTGTATGGTTATTGCTTTCTGGGTCCTAAAAAAAGTTTGACTATTCAAAGATGATGAAAATGTTCTTCTGGCCGGGCGCGGTGGCTCAAGCCTGTAATCCCAGCACTTTGGGAGGCCGAGACGGGTGGATCACGAGGTCAGGAGATCGAGACCATCCTGGCTAACACGGTGAAACCCCGTCTCTACTAAGAAATACAAAAAAAACTAGCCGGGCAAGGTGGCGGGCGCCTGTAGTCCCAGCTACTCGGGAGGCTGAGGCAGGAGAATGGCGTGAACCCAGGAGGCGGAGCTTGCAGTGAGCTGAGATCCGGCCACTGCACTCCAGCCTGGGCAAGAGAGCGAGACTCCGTCTCAAAAAAAAAAAAAAAAAAAAAAAAAAAAAAAAAAAAAAAAAAAAAAAATGTTCTTCTATGTATTTTCTTCTAAAAAACATTTTAATAGCCAGTTGTTCCAGCATTGCTTGTTGAACAGACTTTTCTTTACACATCAAACTGCTTTTCCTCCTTGGATGAAAATCAACCACTATTTATGGACTAACTATTCTGTCCCATTGATCTATTTTTTCTATCTTTATGTCAACACCACACTGTCTTGATTACTGTGGCACTACTGTAAGTCTAGAAATCAAATGTAAGTTCTTCACCTCTGTCTTATTACAAGACTGCTTTATACTACATCTTTTCCCTTTCCATGCAAATTTTAGAACTTCAACTTATGAATTTCTACAAAAAATCCTACTGGAAATTTGATTGGCATTGCTTTGAACCCATTTATCCATTTGGAGAGAACTGACAAGTTAACAATATTGCATTCGTCCAATCTACAAATGTGTTACATTTCTCCATTAATTTAGTTTCTTTAATTTCCCTCATCAAAGACAGAGCAAGACACCTGAAGAGAAGCTTCCAGTGATCATCCTCCCCACAGAACACCAAATTTTAACAACTATTTACATAAGAAAAGCACCTTTATAAGAACCAAAAATCAGGTAAGCAATCACAGTACCTGGTTTTAACTTCCTATCACTGAAAGAGGCCCTGAAGAGGGTAAACATGATAGTCTTGAATTGCCAATGCCCCTCCTCCCCCATCCCCTTGCAGTGCCCTTGGCGCAGAGAGAGAATCTGTGTGGTTCGGGGAGGGAGAGTGCAGCAACTGTGGGACTTTGAACTCAGCAAAACTGGGCTGAACTCAGCAGATGTGTTCCATGGAAGGAGCACTTCGACCAGCCATAGCCAGACAGGAATCGCCTATCCCAGCAGTCAGAACTTGAGTTTAGGCAAGCCTCAGCATGGTGGGCTAAAGTGTTCTGGGGTCCTAAGTAAACATGAAAGGCAGTCTGTGCCTCAAGGACTGCAACTCCTAGGCAAGTCTTACTGTTGTGCTGGGCTTGGAGCTTGTGGACCTGGGGGGCATGTGACCTAGTGAGACACCAGCTGGGGTGGCTAATGGAGTACTTGTGCCACTCCTCCTCCAACTGCAAGCAGCACAGTTCTCAGCAATGAAAGTGACTCCTTCCTTCTGCTTGAGGAGAGGGAAGGGTAAAAATAATTTTGATTTGCATGTTGGATACCAGCTCAGGCACGACAGGATAGGGCAGCGGGAAGAGTTTTGAGGCCCCCATTCCAGGCCCTAGCTCCCAGATATTTCTAGACACACCCTGGTCCAGAAGAAAACCTACTCCCTTGAAGAGAAGGGGCCAGGCCAGGCAGGATTCATCACCTGCTGACTAAAGAGCCCTTAGACCCTGAATAATGAGCAGCAATAACCAGGTTGTATGCCACGGGCCTTGGTAAGACTCTCAGACATGCTGGCTTCAGGTGAGACCCAGCATGTTCCCAGCTGTGGTGGCCATGGTGAGAGACTCCTCCTTGAGAAAAGAAGAGGGAAAAGTAAAGGGGACTTTATCTTACACTTAAGTAACCAGCTTGCCCACAGTGGGGTACAGTACCAAGTGGGCTCTTGGGATCCCCGATTCCAGGCCTTGGCTCTTGGACCATTTTCTGGACCTGCCCTAGGCCAGAGAGGAGCCCACTGCTCTGAAGGGTGAGTCCCAGGCCTGGCAGCATTCACCCTAAGCAGATGGAAGAGCCCTTGGGCGGTAAGTGAACATCAGTGAGACTGCCAGTACTCCCCATGGGCCTGTGGTGGTGGCGGTCACTGGGAGAGGCTCCTCTGCTTGTGGAAAGGGAAGGGAAGAGTAGAAAGGACGTCTCATAGTATGAGTTCAGCTTAGCCACAGAATAGAACACAGGGTAGATTTATAAGGTTTTTTACTCCAGTCCCTGGCTCCCAGATAGCATCTCTGGACCCACCTGGGGCCTAAGGGAACTTGCTGCCCTGAAGAAAAGGACACAGGCCTGGCTGGCTTCGCTACCTGCTGATTGTAAAACTCTAGGGCCTTGAGCGAACATAGGCGAAAGCCAGGTAGAGGTAACAGGGGGTCTTGGGCAAGACCCAGTGCTGTGTTGGCTTCAGGCCTAACCCAGCCCAGTCCCAGTGGGTAGCCACAGGGGTGCTTGTGTCACCCCACCTCCAGCTCCAGGTGCCTCAGCACAGAGAGTGAAAGACTGTTTGTTTGGGAGAAAGTAATAGAAGAGAACAAGAGTCTTCATCTGGTAATCCAGAGAGTTCTTTCAGGTCTTATCTAAGACCACCAAAGAGGTACCTCTATGAGTCTAAATCATAGTGTTATTGGACTTGGGGTTCCCCCTAATGCAGTACAGCTCAGATTATAATATTCAAGTCCCTTCGAATACCTGAAAAGCCTTCCCAAAGACAGGTACAAACAAAGCCAGACTGTGATGACTACAATAAATACTTAACTCTTTAATGCCTAGACACTGACAAACATCCACAAGCATCAAGACCATCCAGGAAAACATGACATTACCAAATGAACTAAATAAAGTGCCAGGGACCAATCCTGGAGAAACAGAGACATATAACCTTTCAGACAGAAAATTCAAAGCTGTTTTGAGGAAAGTCAAAGAAATTCAAGATAACACAGAGAAGGAACACATAATTCTATCAGATAAATTTAACAAAGGAGTTGAAATATTGAAAAGAATCAAGCAGAAATTCTGGAGTTAAAAAATGCAATTGACATACTGAAGAATACATCAGAGTCCCTTAAGAGCAGAATTGACCAAGCAGAAGAATTAGTGAGCCTGAACACAGGCTACTTGAAAAAACACAGTCAGAGGAGACGTATTAGTCTGTTTTTGCATTGCTATAAAGAACTACCTGAGACTATGTAATTTATAAAGAAAAAGGTTTAACTGACTCAGTTCAACAGGTTTTACAGAAAGCATGGCTGGGGAGGCCTCAGGAAACTTACAATCATGGCGGAAGGTGAAGAGGAAGCAGGCACACCTTACCTGGCCAGAGAAGGAGGAAGAGTACACAGGGGGAGGTGCTACACATTTTTAAACAACCAGGTCTCATGAGAACGAACTCACTATCATGAGAACAGCAAAGGGGAAATCCACCACTATGATACCATCATCTCCTACCAGGTCCCTCCTCCAACACTGGGGAGTACAATTCAACATGAGATTTGGGCAGGGACACAAATCCAAATCACATCAGCAGACAAAAGAAAAAAGAATAAAAAAGAACGAGGCATGCCTACAAGATCTAGACAACAGCCTCAAAAGGGCAAATCTAAGAGTTACTGACCTTAAAGAGAAGGTAGAGAAACAGAAAGTATAATAGTAGAAAGTTTATTCAAAGGGATAATAATAGAGAACTTCCAAAACCTAGAGAAAGATACCAATACTGATATGGTTTGGCTATATTCCCACCCAAATCTCAACTTGAATTGTATCTTCCAGAATTCCCACCTGTTGTGGGAGGGACCCAAGAGGAGGTAATTGAATCATGGGGGCCAGTCTTTCCCGTGCTATTCTCGTGATAGTAAGTCTCATGAGATCTGATGGGTTTATCAGGGGTTTCCAGTTTTGCTTCCTCATCATTTTTCTCTTGCTGCTGCCATGTAAGAAGTGCCTTTTGCCTCCTACCATGATTCTGAGGCCTCCCCAACCATGTGGAACTGTAAGTCCAGTTAAACCTCTTTTTCTTCCCAGTCTCAGGTATGTCTTTGTCATTTACTAATACAGTAAATTAGTGTAAAAATGGACTAATACAGTAAATTGGTACCAGCAGAGTGGGGCGTTGCTGAAAAGATTCCCAAAACTGTGGAAGTGACTTTGGAACTTGGTAACAGGCAGAGGTTAGAACAGTTTGGAGGGATCAGAAGAAGACAGAAAAATGTGGGAAAGTTTGGAACTTCCTAAGACTTGTTGAATGGCTTTGATGAAAATGTCTGATAGTGATATGAACAATAACATTCAGGCTGAGGTAGTCTCAGATGGAGATAAGGAACTTGTTGGGAACTGGAGCAAAGTTGACTCTTGTTATGTTTTGGCAAAGAGGCTGGTGGCATTTTGTCCCTGCCTTAGAGATCTGTGGAGCTTTGAACTTGAGAGAGATTATTTAGGGTATCTGGCAGAAGAAATTTCTAAGCAGCAAACCATTCAAGAGGTGACTTGGGTGCTGTTAAAAGCATTCCGTTTTAAAAGGGAAACAGCATAAAAGTTTGGAAAATTTGCAGCCTGACAATGTGATAGAAAAGGAAAATTCACTGGGGAGAAATTCAAGCTGGCTGCAGAAATTTGCAAAAGTAGCAAGGAGTCTAGTGTTAATCCCGAAGGCCATGGGGAAAATGTCTCTAGGCCATGTCAGAGACCTTCATGGCAGCCCCTCCCATCACAGGCCCGGAGGCCCAGGAGGAAAAAGTGGTTTCGTAGGTTGGGCCCAGAGTCCCCGTGCTGTTGCGCCTGCGGGTGCACAGGAGTCGAGAATTGGGGTTTGGGAACCTCCACCTAGATTTCAGAAGATGTATGGAAATGCCTGGAAGCCCAGGCAAAAGCTTGCTGCAGGGGTGGGGCCCTCATGGAAAACCTCTGCTAGGGCAGTGTGGAAGGGAAATGTGAGGTTGGAGCCCCCACATAGAGTCCCTACTGGGGCACTGCCTAGTGGAGCTGTGAGAAGAGGGCCACCGTCCTCTAAAGCCCAGAATGGTAGATCCACTGGCAGCTTGCACCGTGCACCTGGAAAAGCCACAGACACTCAATGCCAGCCCTTGAAAGCAGCCAGGAGAGAGGCTGTACCCTGCAAAGCCACAGGGGCAGAGCTGCCCAAGACCATGGGAACCCACCTTTTGCATCAGGGTGAGCTGGATATGAGACCTGGAGTCAAAGGAGATCATTTTGGAGCTTTAAAATTTGACTGCCCCGCTGGATTTCGAACTTGCATGGGTCCTGTAACCCCTTTGTTTTTGCCAATTTCTCCCGTTTGGAATGGCTGTATTTACCCAATACCTGTACCCACACTGTATCAGGGAAGTAACTAGCTTGCTTTTGATTTTATAGGCTTATAGGTGGAAGAGACTCAGCTTGTCTCAGATGAGACTTTGGACTGTGAACTTTTGGGTTAATGCTAAGATGAGTTAAGACTTTGGGGGACTGTTGGGAAGGCATGATTGGTTCTGAAATGTCAGGACATGAGATTTGGAGGGGCCAGGAGCAGAATGATATTGTTTGGTTGTGTCCCCACCCAAATCTCAACTTGAATTTTATCTCCCAGAATTCCCACGTGTTGTGAGAGGGATCCAGAAGGAGGTAATTGAATCATGTAGGCCGGTCTTTCCTGTGCTATTTTTGTGATAGTAAGTCTCACAAGATCTGATGGGTTTATCAGGGGTTTCCCCTTTTGCTTCCTCATTTTTCTCTTGCTGCTGCCATGTAAGAAGTATCTTTCACCTCCTGCCATGATTCTGAGGCCTCCCCAGCCATGTGGAACTCTAAGTCCAATTCAACCTCTTTTTGTTCCCAGTTTCAGGTATGTCTTTATCAGCAGCATGAAAATGAACTAATACAAATACTGAAGTACAAGATGATAGAACACCAAATAGATTAAGACTACCTTGAGGCATCTAATAAACCTTACAAGGCAGGAGGGGGTGGCATGACATATTTAAAGTCCCAAGGGAAAAAAACTTTTACCCTAGAATAGTATATCTGGTGAAAACATCCTTCAAACATGAAGGAGAAATAAAGACTTTCAAAGCTGAAGGATTTCGTCAACACCAGATCTGTCTTACAGGAAATGCTAAAGGAAGTTCTTCAATCTGAAAGAAAAGGATGTTAGTGAGCAATAAAAAATCATCTGAAGATACAAAACTCACTGGTAATAGTAAGTACACAGAAAAACAGACTATTTTAACACTGTAACTGTGGTGTATAATCTACTTTTATCTTAAGCAGAAAGACGAAAAGATGAATCAATCAAAAATAATAGCTACTTTTCAAGACATACAGTACAATAAGGTATAAACAAAAACAACAAAAAGTTAACAAGTGGGGAGACAAAAAGTGTAGAGTTATTAGTTTTCTTTTTGTTTGTTTATGCAATCAGTGTTAAGTTGTCACCAGTTTAAAATGAGTCATAAGATAGTATTTGTAAGCCTCATAATAACCTCAAATCAAAAAATATACAACAGATATACAAAAACCAAAAAGCAAGAAATTAAGTCATAACACCAGAGAAACTTACCTTCACTAAAAGGAAGACAGGAAGGAAAAGAAAACCAGAAAACAACAAAGTGGCAGAAGTAAATCCTTACTTATCAATAATAACATTGAATGTAAATAGACTAAGTTCTCCAATCAAAAGACACAGAGTGGCTGAATGGATTAAAAAAAAAAAGACACAATAATCTATTGCCTATAAGAAACATACTTCATCTATAAAGACACACAAGGGCTGGGCACGGTGGCTCACGCCTGTAATCCCAACACTTTGGGAGGTCAAGACAGGCGGATCACGAGGTCAGGAGATCGAGACCATCCTGGCTAACACGATGAAACCCTGTCTCTACTAAAAGTACAAAAATTAGCCGGGCGCGGTGGCGGGCGCCTGTAGTCCCAGCTACACAGGAGGCTGAGGCAGGAGAATGGCATGAACCTGGGAGGCGGAGCTTGCAGTGAGTGGAGATTGTGCCACTGCACCCCAGCCTGGGCAACAGAGCGAGACTCTGTCTCAAAAAAAAAAAAAAAAAAAAAGACACACAAAGACCGAAAATAAAGGGATGGAAAAAAATATTCCATGCAAATGGAAATTTAAAAAAGAGGAGTAGCTATACTTATACCGGACAAAATAGACTTCAAGACAAAAATTGTAAGAAGAGACAAGGAAGGTCATTATATAATGGTAAAGGCATCAATCCATCAAGAGGATATAACAATTATAAATATATATGCCCCCAAAGCTGGAGCACCCAGATATATAAAGAAAATATTATTAGAGCTAGAGAGAGAGAGAGATAGACCCCAGTACAATAATAGCTGGAGACTTCAACACCCTACTTTTAGCACTGGACAGATTTCCTACACAGAAAATCAACAAAGAAACCTCAGACTTAACCTGAACTACAGAATAAATTGACCTAATAGTTATTTAGAGAACATTTCATCCAGTGGCTCCAGAATACATATTCTTCTCCTCAGCACATGGATCATTTTCAAGGACAGACCATACGTTGGGCCACAAAACAAGTCTTATAACCTTAAAAAAAAAAATCCCTGAAATATTATCAAACATCTTCTTTGACCACAATGGAATAAAACTAGAAATCAATAACAAGAGAAATTCTGGAAGCTATACAAACACATGGAAATTAAACTACATGCTCCTGAATGACCAGTGGGTCAATGAAGAAATAAAGAATTGAAAAATTTCTTTTTTTTTTTGAGACGGAGTCTCATTCTGTCACCCAGACTGGAGTGCAATGGTGCGATCTTGGCTCACTGCAACCTCTGCCTCCCGGGTTCAAGCGATTCTCCTGACTCAGCCTTCTGAGTAGCTGGCATTACAGGCGCACGCCACCATGCCTGGCTAATTTTTGCATTTTTAGTAGAGATGGGGTTTCACCATTTTGGACAGGCTGGTCTCAAATTTCTGACCTCGTGATCCATCTGCCTTGGCCTCCCAAAGTGCTGGGATTACAGGTGTGAGTCATCTAGCCTGGCCGAAAAATTTCTTGAAACAAATGATAATTGAAACACAACATACAAAACCTATGGGGTACAGCAAAAGCAATACTAAGAGGAAATTTTACAGCTATAAGCACCTACATCAAGAAAGAAGAAAAACTTCAAATAACCTAGTTTTTGTCATCACTGTTTTAGTTTTTAAGTGTAGAGATCTTGAACATATTTCATTAAATTTATCCCTATTTTATGTTCTTGACACTATTATAAATGGCATTTTAAATGTTATTTTAATTTTACAATTACTTATTGCTGGTATACAAAAGAATTGAATCTATATTGTCTATTGACCTCGTATCCTGTCACTTTACTAAATTCACACATTAGCCCTAGATTTTTGTTTTGTAGATTACTTGTTTTTTCTTTGAAAATAGTTTTATGCCTTCCTTTCAATCTGGATGACTTACTTTTCTCATCTTACTGCTTTTGCTGAAACCTCCAGTCACATAATAATACTGCATGAACTGATACCAGACATCTCTGCCTTGTTTCCAAACTTAGAAAGTTTCAATATTTCATCACAAAGTATGATATATGGTATTTAGTGTTTTGTATATTCCATTTAGCAGGTTGAGGATGTTTTCTTCTATTCCTACTTTTTGAAAAGTGGTGTTTTTTTTTTTTTTTTTGGTCAAATATAGGTGTTGAATTTTGTAAAAATCCCCATGGTTTGTCTTCTATGCACGCTTGAAAAGAACAGGCATTCTGCAGTTGAGTATTGTGTTCTGTAAATATCAATTAGGTCAAGTTGATTGATAAAGTTTTTCAAGTCTTGCATATCATTTTATTTCCCGCCAGTATGTTACATGTTCCTGTTTCTCTGCATATTTCATAGCATTTCCTTTCTGTTGGGCACTCTCACATTTCCTCTATGTTCATGGCCTCAAGTTCTACCAGGTGTATGTGGATAGCTAAGGCACTCTTTGGTCTCTCCTGCCCATGTGCTTTGCTAGGGATATGTGGCAGCTTATTGAGGGTCACTATGGCTCTCATTCCCATTATCTCCCTGGTCCCTTGCTTGCTCCCACCAGGACCTCAACTTCAGGCTAGCTGAATTGTTGGTCTTGCTTGTTTTTTGTCTGTTAGTCTGTCACTGAGTCTGCTATTATTTCTTTCAATACCCCTGGGCGTGCAGTTTTTCAAATTCTGCTTCAAATCAAGTGAGCCCCTTCCCACAGCAAAGCTGCAGGTTTTCGTGATATCTTTCCTTGTAGCACAATTACTATGGTGACCAAGCTGGTGGGGAGCAGAGGAGAGGAAGTGGGTTGCAAGCAGCCCCAGGTTAAAACACCACAGACTCCCACTATTTTAACCTGAGGGTCAGTAGTTTTTCATGAATAAATGCTTCTCAATTTGTTGTCAGCCTTTAATCAATTTTGTTCTTGACAATTTCTTTTTAAAGAGGATTTTCTGAGCTACTTACTCTGTCATTCCAGAAGTCCTGCCTCATCATTCCACATTCCCCTAAATTACAGATTTATCTACTTGTTTTTAGTTCTGTCAGTTTTATTTCATGTTATTAAGTGTGTGCACATTTACGAGTATTATATCTTCTTGATTCTCTTATTATGTCTCTTTACATCTGGTAATATTCCTTGTTCTAAAGTCTACTTCATGTGATATTAATATAGCCACTCCAGGTTTCTTATGATTTATGTATGCATGGTCTATCTTTTTCTGTCCTAGTACTTTTAACCTATCTGCATCTTTATGTTTAACATGCTTTCTTGTAAACAGCATGATATAGTTTGGATGTTGTCCCCTCAAAACCTCATGTTGAAATGTGATCCCTCATCTTGGAGGTCGGGCCTGGTGGGAGGTATCTGAGTCATCTGGGGGGATCACTCATGGTTTGGTGATGTCCTCCCAATAGTAAGTCCTCATGAGATCTGGTTGAGCAAAAGTGTGTGGCATCTCCCCTCCCCTTCTTTCTCTTGCTCCTGCTCTGGCCATGTGACATGCCTGTTCCTGCTTTACCTTCTGCCATGAGTAAAAGCTCCCTGAGGCCTCCCCAGAAGCTAAGCTGATGCTGACGCCATGCTTGTACAGCCTGCAGAACCATGAGACAATTAAACCTCTTTCCTTGTAAATTACTCAGTCTTAGGTATTTCTTTATAGCAACGCAAGAACAGACTAGTACAAAGCATATGTGTATCTATTTACAGAAAAAAAAATCTAGCCTGATAGTTTCTGCCTTTTAATTGAAGTGTTCATTCCATTTACATTTAATGTTGATACGGTTAAGTCTAATGTCTTTTTATTGCTTTCTATTTGTCCCATCTATTCTTTGTCCTTTTTTCCTTCTTTTCTAACATTCATTGGTAATTTTAGTATTCCATTTCATCTCCATTATTGGCTTATTAACTATACTTTTGAGTTACATCGTTGTTTTCAGTGGTTGCTCCAGGTTTACAATATGTATATTTAACTTAAAACAGTTAAATTATTTAAAGTTATTAATTTAAAAATAATATACCACCTCAAGTATAACATAAGAAGAAGAGTATACTATACTTCCATACTCCCTCCTCCCATCCTTTGTGCTAGTTTTGTCAAGTATTTTATTTCTACTTATGTTATGGACCACACTACGTACGTGTGTGTGTGTATCTCTCTCTTAGGTATTTGAAATACAACTTCATTCTGTTTCTAAATGAAAAGGAATGGGAATGGCAGTAAAATAAGATCCTCACCACTGAATATTATGATGTGAAATATTAGGTTGGTGCAAAAGTAATTGTAGTTTTTGCCAACGTATTGCAAAAACTGCAATAACTTCTGCACCACCCTAATATATATGAAACACCAGAAGGAAACAACCAAAACAGCTAAATATGCAGGTCCAAAAATTGAAGGTATTTTTGAAGTCCATTCATCTCCTTCAGCATCCCAAAGATAAAGCACATGTTCTGCTTAGCTACATAATAAAATGGCAAACACACCACACTACTGACAGCATAGCACAGATGCTTATAAAACTAGACTTCTGATGCTGGGCTCCAGCTTCATTTTCTCACAGATCGTCATTCTTATTCGGGAGAGCATCTGAACAACCTGTAAATCATGACATATTGTGCTGCCAAAGCTGGGTCCATGACAACCTCTGGTGGGGCAAGGGCAAGCATAGCAACAAACTCCAAGTTAGGATCTCCAATTAGTTTTCTAGCAAGCCAGAGGAAGGGCTTTTCAAAGTTGGAGTTACTTTTAGCAGAAATGTCACAATGCTGAAGATTCTTCCTTTAGTAGAATACAATAGAGTTTGCCTTCACTTTCCTGTCTTTAATGTCTACGTTGTCTGCTTCTTAACAATGAACAATGCCTTGGGGAGTTTTCTGCCTCCTTTGGGCACTATCTCTATAGCTTCATCTTCTTCCTCAATTCAAATTGCCAAAGCCTGCTTGAGTTTCCTGTCTCTAAGTGAACAAAATATGTATGATTAGAAAGTAAGCTCTATTCAGTTTTGCTTAAATTAGGGTTGGTCTCTATTACCTGAAGCACTGAGAAAGCCACTGTCATATACTGATGATGATAAGCAACCTTTGGGAAGGCAAGTTGGCAATATGTATGAAAAGTTTCTTAAAATTGATATCCTTTGACACAGTAATTCTATTCCTAACACTCTATCCTAACAATAATCTAAAATGGGCATCAAAGATATGGTTGTAGTTACCCAAAATGCAAGCATAATGCTCTGGAGGGATTTGTTGCTAACAGAGTTGCTTAAAAATTGCTTATGAGACATTCAATTTGCAGATGAGAGCTGTTATTACAAGGCATTTAGGTCTAAAATGTGGCCATCTAGAGTATGTGAAGGGAAAGAAAACCCTCTCAACTTTGTAATGTGATATAGTATTGAGAGAAGTAGACTAAAATTTTAGAGATCAAGTTCTACCACTGACTTGCCTAGTGGTCTTGGTAAGTTACCTATCGTCCCTGGGGCCTATTTCCTCAGCTATAAAATGGAGGTACTATGTGCTCTACCTACCTCTGACAGCCATGTAATGCTGAGTTCAGCTTTCCCCTCTGTATGTACTAGTAAAGCCTTTGTAATGATAGGAATTGTTTTCAATGACTTCCCTTTGTCTTTAGACATGCCAAAATCCTTACCATAGCCCACAAGGTTCTGAACCATCTGGCCCAGCCTCCCTCTCTAGCCTGATCCTGGCATGACCTCCCTGTTGGTCACCATGCTACAGCCACATGTCCACCCCGGACTTTC
Organism: Theropithecus gelada; assembly: GCF_003255815.1. Classification (NCBI taxonomy): domain Eukaryota; kingdom Metazoa; phylum Chordata; class Mammalia; order Primates; family Cercopithecidae; genus Theropithecus; species Theropithecus gelada. The sequence goes on along the minus strand of NC_037682.1, from coordinate 66,597,080 downwards.
ACAAATGCTCTTCCCTCTCCCTGAAAAACTGTACCATCTTTGCCTGGTCAACTACTTATCTGTAAAGTCTGACTTAAATATCACTTTCACCAAGAAATCTCTGACAACCCCCAACATGGCCCTCATATGTGGTTTTTCTCCTAGTGCCCTGTACAGATCCTTTTATAAGGCTTATCACAATGGTCATTACATAATTGTTCATGCAATTATTTATTTGGTTGTCTCTCTCTTTCAAAACTCCCTGAGGGCACATTCTGTTTCTGCCTTGTTCATGACTGTGTAGCTTTAGGGCTTGGCAATACCCCCTACGGAGACACAAGGTAATTTGTTAAATGAATGAATTCTTAAACTCTTACAGCATCAGGGATAGAGACCTAATGCTTTCATTTGAGTTGATAAAACTGAAAGAGAAGATAAAACCCAGAGAAGAGAATGACTTTCCCACAATCACATGGCCAGTGAGTAGAAGAGGCAGTTTTATAATTCATTAATTCATTCAATAAGTATTTTCTAAGAGCCTACTATGTTCTAGGTACTGTCCTAGGTACTGGAGATAGAATGATAGACTAAGACAGTCCCTAACTTCCTAGAACTTATACTGTAGTGGACGAGATAGCCAATAAGCAGATAAACAGATACACAATTAGCAGAGATAGTGATAAGTACTATGAAGAGGTGCTCTGTAGGCAGAAAGCACATAACCACCAAGCACTCAAACCCGTGCTTTCTGCGTCCAAGTGCAGGGCTCTTTCCACTACACCACGCTGTCTGACCGAAGTAAACAAACAAAACCATAATTTATGAGGCTCCCTCAGCTGCCTGTGTGTGCACTTGGTGGGGTGAAACCCTCATGCTGTCCATGAACAAGAGCCAATATCATCAGAAGCAGCAGCTGACTGGCTTGCCTGCTAAAGCAGGTGTCATGGCACTAGCCAGCCAGGCCTCTGCTGCCTTGAAACTTCACATCTGGCACCCAAAGAGAGAGAGAGAGAGAGAGAGAGAGAGTGTGTGTGTGTGTGTGTGTGTGTGTGTGTGTGTGTGTGTGTTTAAATAAGACAGCTATTGAATGAGTGGACTGAAGAGGGTTGGAGTTGGCTGGGCTTAGGGAATGATGCAAACCACAAGGGGACAGTGCTCAGGAGGTGAACAGAGAAAACAGATGGGCTCAAACTGCAGGCATGACTATAGCCCAAGCACCCCATACATCACTGGGAGAGGCTTCTTTGCTGCTAAATATCTGTTTATTTTCTCATTAATAAACAGCATTCTCTGATGTCTGTACTTGAGGAAATAGAATGCACACTCAGACCATTCGCTTTTCTCTAAACAACTTCATGTAGAAATATTGTTGAAACAAGGATGTGTTGTGTAGCACATAGAATGACACGCAGCCCACCTGAAAGGTATGGGTGCTGGTGGGGCAAAGGGGAGTCAGGAATTTGACAGGTGAGCAGAACCGCAAGGAAACACTGGGTCCATTAGCCCTCCCTCCTCACTTTGTTAGAACCTCAGTTTTGACAATCTAATGTATTGTCTACAATACGAAATAGGCACTCCAATAAAGGTTTGTTGACAAAAAAATTAACAAAGTATGACAACTCATTTTTCTCACACAGGTAAGATTAAAGCCCAAAGCATTACTCTGAAACAATAAAAGTCCAACCACTATAAACTGGGCACTTTACATTTGTTATCTCTAATCCTCACTATAACCTTGAGGTAGATACAAGCTTCATCTTACAGATGGGCAGACTGAGGCTCAGAGAAATTCGGTGGCTTTTTCTGGGAGTCACACTGATGGTAAAAGGGCATGAACTCCAGTTTGCCCAACTCTAAAGTCCAAGGACTTTCTACAACACCAAAAAGTGAGACAGTCTGCTCTCCAACTGCAGCCAGAGTACACTTTCCAAAAAATATATATATATATCTCACTTTCCAAAATATAAGTCTCTCTCTCTCTCTCAAATAAATAAAGATGGGGTTTCACCACGTTGGCCAGGCTGGTCTCGAACTCCTGGACTCAAGTGATCCACCTATCTCAGTCTCCCAAAGTGCTGGGATTACAGGCATGAGCCACCGCACGTGGCTAGAAAGCAACTGTCTCTTGCTGCTTTGCTGCTTCTAAAGTGTACAGGCTGGGAAGACACATAACACATATTATGAACTATGCACAATTCTAAGAGTGGGGCGTTTCATGCAGGAGCTTCAGGATAGCTGTTCCTGTATTTTAGGGGTGACCTTTGGAGTTCACAGCAAAACTTACTGCTAGAAAGGAACTAAATCATTGGTACATTCCTAAGTATAATGGTCATTCAATGTCTAATATGGATGTCACTTATGATATGCAAGAATGTTTACTACACTTCACACCACTGGAAAAAAACTTACACTAAGAATGGATGACAATAGGATACTCTGTGTGCCTCTCAAATCCCAGCTCTACCATGTACTAGCTGGACAGCCTCTCTACCATTGAATTTCCTAATTCATCAAATTGGGCTGATACCTACATCTCACAAAGTTGTTAAGGATCAAATGATATAAAGTATATGAAAGCATCTGGCATAGAATAGGTGTATAGTAAGATTTGGGATGAATTCAGTTCATTAGTCTAGGACTATGGGTCATTTTTGAACCAAAGAATTCCAGGGAGATGCCGTCAGTTCCAGGTCTGAATCAGTGTACGTGCGTCAGAGAATGGCCTACATGAATCCTTGGTGAAACTGTGGAACCAATCCCATCTCCATGGTTTAACTAGGACCATGGCTCAGGCAAGAGCCAGAGAATTTCCAAGCATGAGACGACCTAGCAAAAGGCTAATCATTCCACATTTGAAGTCACTCCTAATACTCTCCTCTCCTGAGTTTCCAAGGGGATCAAAGGAGTCATCTGCCTAAAACAAAACTAGATCTAACTTCAAATTATTTTCCTCTGCTTGTTCTAACTTGAGATGCAGGTTCCATTTGGCTCTTACTTATGATCTACTTTATACCAGTAATTATTCAGGCTACTAAAGCTGATTTTTCTAATGTACAAATCTGACATGTTAAAATTCAGTGGCTTCCTATTGCCTATAGTGCAAGGTCTAAACTACTTAGCAAAGACCTCTGTGAGCTGGCCTCTGCCTACTTATATGGCCTCATAGCCAACCAGTCTGCCTCTCACTAAACCACTTACGACTCTCTAAACAGTCTGTGCTTTCTTGTGTGTCCATGCCTTTGTATGTCCTGTTCCTTCTGCCTGGAATGCCCTTCTCACTTTCCATCTGGCAAACTCCTATTTTTCTCAAGACCTGTTTAAGCACCTCCCCCTCTGTGAATCTTCCCTTAATCCCTCAGGCAGTCATAGGCAACCCTTTCTTGGGTCCACACTGACCTATGAACACACACCTCCTTTACACAGGCGGAAGGACATGGTACGGTAGTCAGAATATAGACTTCAAGTCAGAAGGACTAGAGTTCAAACCGTGGCCCTCTCCCCAGGCCAGCTAGAACACCAACCAGAGGGGAGAAAGCCTTCATCTCTAGCCTAACATATAGTCCACTGGTGTGTGTTTACTTATGTGGAGATACGAGCTGAAGATCGTAGCCAAAAGACTCAGACTCACTGGCAAGATCACACCTACCTGAGAATGACAACTGTAAAGGTCTAATTCATTTTGCTCCTTTTGATACACCTGAAGGGAAGTTGACTTCCATGCAGGTTTGCTAATCACAAGCGTTCAAATATACTAGTTTCTCTAACTTTTCATTATAAATTATTAAACAGAGACGTATCTCACCTTTGCCACTTATTAGGCAAATCATTTAAACTCTCTGAGCCTTCCTGTCTTCATGTGTAAATAAAGTATTGTGAGGATTACAGAAAGTGTATTAAATATCTCCAAAAATTTGGGCCCATGGTAAGCACTCTTATAAATATTATTATAATATAATGATAGCATATTTGTCTGTCTCTCTCCTCACCAGATAGTAAATGTATCAAGGGCAAGAAATTCATCTTTGTATCCCCAGTATTTAATGCACCAGTGCTGAGTACATAGTAAACTTTCAGTCAAAACTCTGCGAAATGTACAAATATGTACATGTTTTTTTGCCTTCCCAACAGATGGTCAGTCCCAGGAAGTCAGAGAACTTGTCACATACTTTTCTTGAATCCACAGTAGCCACCATAGTTGTTGGTCAAATAAGTAAGCATTGAATGACTCAAGCCACATTTATAAGTGGACCCATATATTCTTCTTAGGGGTTGCTATACTGCGGGAAAGTCACATGATGCAGAGTCTGAAGACGCAAAGTCTCAAGACCTAGGTTCCAGCCCTGGTTCACTTTCTCACTGTATGATGTTGGCCATACTAGCTCAACTCCCTGGGCTTGTTTTCTGCAAAATGTGGGAGAGAAAGACCTTGCAGGTTATCATAAGGATGAAGTAAGATACAGTAAAGCACCATACAAATACATATAGAATACAACTAAGAGGGACAAGGGAAAACACTCCAATCAGGTTTTATGGTTTGCAGGAAAATGGTTCTGCCTTCTGTATATCCCATTCCAGGACAGAACTTTAAAAAGTACACCAGGGGTCCCCAACCCCCGGCTGTGGACTGGTACTGGTCCGTGGCCTGCTAGAAACCTAGCTGCAGAGCAGGAGGTGAGCAGCAGGTGGGCAACGAGCATTACTGCCTGAGGTCTGCCTCCTGTCAGATCAACTGCAGCATTAGATGCTCACAGGAGCGCAAACCCTAGTGTGAACTGCACATGCAAGGATCTAGGTTGTGTGCTCCGTATGAGAATCAAACTAATGCCTGATCATCTGAGGTGGAACAGTTTCATCCCAAAACCATCTCCGCTATCCGGCCATGGAAAAATCGTCTTCCATGAAACTAGTCCCTGGTGCCAAACAGGTTGGGGACCACTGCACTGTACCATCATTATGCTATGTTTATATAATCTTCACATACCAGATAAGCTTGAAACCAAGTATCCTAGGAAAACAAGGTTTTGACATTCAAAATGGAGAACACCACCCTGACCTAACTCACTTGCAAGCACCCCAGGACCACTTTCAACCCATGAACCTGCAGCATGGCTTAAATAGGGCACAAATGCCAAATGTCCTCTTGATTTTCTTACAAATATTAAGTCAGAGGCAAGGCCAAGAATCAGACAAACTGTTTCAAGGAAAACAATGTTCTCAACTTAAACTGAAACCAATTAAATGGACTGCTTATGGCAGTATGCTCTATTTGGAAGTTTCCTGGTGATCTAAAAGTAATTGGAAAACTTAATTTTAGTCCAGCCTCTCTTTAAATTCTTCTTAACATTTATTAGCCTACTTATCTAACTTTGTAATTTAGTTAAGTATGGTATACTGAACATAATTGAATCTTTGTTTATAGATTCAAGACCACTTGGCAGGGATGCTGTAGAGAAGATGCAGACTTCAGATGAGAGGTTGATTTAGATAAGCATTAAGACTGCCTTCAAATTTGACAATCTGGGATCTGAACAACCAGCTGCACTTTCACTTATAAAAATGAACATCAGGAGGCCGAGGCAGGCAGATCAGCTGGGGTCAGGAGTTCGAGACCAGCCTGGCCAACATGGTGAAACCCCATCTCTACTAAAAATACAAAAATTAGCCAGGTGTGGTGGCATGTGCCTGTAGTCCCAGCTACTGGGGAGGCTGAGGCAGGAGAATCGCTTGAACCTGGGAAGCGGAGGTTGCAGAGAATCACTTGAAGCTGGGAAGAGGACGTTGCAGTGAGCCGACATTGTGCCACTGCATTCCAGCCTGGGTGACAGAGTGAGACTCTGTCTTAAAAAAACAAATAAAAAACCAAAAAACCCATCAATCGTCACTTGGCGGTATGGAAGTGTGAACTAATATATAGCCAAGAGGCGATATAGCACAGCAGTTAAGACTGAGGGCAATGAAGCCAAATTGTCATGATTTATATCGTGGCTCTGACCTTGGGCAGGTTACTTAACCTCTTTGCCGCCATTTTCTCATGTGCAAAATGGGAATAAAACTACCTATCTCACAGGGCTGAGGATTAAAAGAGGTAAATGTGAGTTACTCTGCTTTGTATTAGTTTAGTACATGTCAAAATACTAGCGACTGCCCATGCATTATTTCATTAATGCCCTAAAACAACCCTTTAAGGTAGGTGGGCAGCTCATTTTGAAAGATGAGGAAACAAGTTCAGAGAGGATGCATACTTTGCTTAAGGTCAGCGCCTCAGACAGGGTTTGCATCCAGCAGCCTCTGTCTCCAAGTCTGTGTTGTTTCCATCATGGCATCCGGCCTCCCTAGTAGGTCAAAATTGTTGAGTGTGTACAAAACTGAGTGGAGCCTATACAGACTTTATATTGTATAAACTGCCCTTTGAAGTAATTCCTGGTAACTGCTTGCTTTCTCGTCAATACTCTCATGCTTAAAGCACAACAGAAATAACTCCATTAATTAAAAGATTCACTAAATCATGGTTTACTTACACCATGAATACATAAATGGCAACTGAAGTTCAAATAGTTGAATAACACCCAGTAAAATGGTGAGCCTACCTCAGCCTGTTTCTTTAAATCTTTTATTGTTCTTTGCATAGGAATATAACATTTTGCCCATAATGATTATCCTAATTTGTTCCTAAATTATTAAGTCCCATGTCTATCACTCATCTAAGCATTGTCTCAAATGCTAAATGCTGTTTAGTATGTTTGTCTTGTCACTCCAAAATGGTAACTTCTGGGCTCTTACAATCCCCGAAATATTTTATCCAGGACTAAACATAACTAGCTTCCAATAACTGCTTTATGCTTTGGATCTGACTGATCACAAACAGACACTAAACAAAGTAGTTTTTCCATTCTTCAAGAGCAGTCTGGTAAAAGACATGCCATGAAAAGCCTTGAGAAAGCCTAAAACACCAAAAGAATGAAGCTGAAGAACTAGCCATGAAGAGCTTTGATTATTAAAAATGAAGGTACGGGGAGCCAAGGTGAAACCTCAAGAAACATGGAATCTGGAAAGAGAAAATGAGAAAAATTAAGGGGAGTGGGTGTTCAGAAAACATTAAGGGTTTGAAGTAGAAGGGGAATTGTAGAGTTAAGGTGGATTCTGATCCAATGGAAAAATATTGGATCAGAAGCCTTACCAAGTTTCTCTGGCTAAAGAGCCTGGGTGGCAATCTGTGGGTGGTCTGCACTTAAGAACACAAAAAACTGGACACAGATACAAGTGGAGAGAAGTGTCATGCAGCAGGGAGTGGTAAGAGTCAATCCTAAATGCAGTCATTTGGGTACAATGTGCCCTTCAGAGAGGGCATGGTGACAGCATGGGCTAATTTACAGAGCTGCCAGGGCAATAACTCAGAAAGCAATACTGCCTTCTCACAGCAAAACGAGGCAGTCCCAGAATGTTTCATGGTGGTAAAAGCTGCATTACAGCATACTGAGATCCTGGAACCAATGAAAGGAGACAAGTTTACCAAAACGAGTCTTGACACAGAGTATGTTTCTGGCAAATACATTATTAGGCACTCATTCTACTCATGTCCTGGAGAAACTATTTACTTTCCTTATATGGCCCTTCTCTTCAGCTCTCTCCTGTATAATAACTAATGTCTTCTTAAAGAAACAAAGATAGAAAAGGAATAAGACAACTCTTTCACTCGTTTACCAGCCCCTCTGCCCCCAAATTCCCAGTTTTTTCCAGGGAGGTGAGTGGAGGCTCATCACTGAGAGTGTCAAAGAAGAAACACCAGCTTTTGAAATCACTTTAAAAAACTGATTCTGCTACAGAAATCTACATTGACAGGGGAAGACAAGGAAAACACTGCAATTGTCTATGCTGACTGCCAGAATTAAGCAGCCTTGTTTTAACTAAGATAGTTTTCTTTAATCCGCTAGAATTTTAAGACACGATGTGCATATGCAAGGGTAGAAATACTATCATGGATACAAAATCAAAGTAAATATTGGCTGTCACTCTTCTTAAATTTCTTCAGTTGGCCCCCATTATCTACAAATCAAATCCAAACTGCTTAGCAAGACCCCAACTTCATTTCTGAATACACTTTCCTCCCTATTCTCAAGTTCTACCGGCCACCTCTCCCAAAACCCATGCTCCTCTGCCTAGAAAATAGTTTCCATTCCTCTTTGCCTGGTGAAATCCTGCTCATCATTCAAAGAACTGCTTGCTTTCCTCTCCTCCAGGAAGACTGCCTTGATACCTATCCTCCTAGGAATTCTTGGAGGACCTGTACATTGGACTCACATATGGCATTGTCATTTCATTTTACTGGCTTTCCCTTCCACTACATTGTGAGGATCAAGTGCCAAATTCTACTGTTTCTATTATATCCTCTAGTCCCCAGGTCATGGGCTTGACACATAGTAGATATACAATAAATGAACAGTAAATATAGCCATCTGTAATTCCTTCAATAGGAAAATATCTACTCTCTTTAAACCTTTCATGAAATAGGACAACTATCTTCCCCTTTTTACCACATGTACAGCCGGAATGACTGAAGAATACACCACCTGGGCCGTATAACTGATAACATTTCAGTAAGTTGTTAGCTGATTACATCACTTACGACATCAGAAAGGAAGCCACCATTTGTAGAGCGCATATGTGACTACCATCATGTACCGAATTCATGCTACATACACTTGACTTTAGTCTTGACAACCCTTGGTAATTCATTTATTTTGATAAAGAACTTGAGGCTGTGAAACTTGCCCAAGGTCATACAGCTAGCAAGTGATGAAGCCAAACTAATACAATGTGCTAGATTTTCTTATAGATGAACTAAACAATGAGGTTCGCTGAAACTAAGATTTCCCCAGGGCTGAAAAAATGATGAAGGCAGAAAATAACTTGTTCATCTCAGACTATAGGTATGCAGTTTTAACAGTATCAACTGAAAACCAGCCTTCTTCCCATTCAGAGTTTAAATAATTGCAACACTGTTACCATCCGTCAAATAAGACTCATCAGATACTCAGTTTGAAGCACTGTCTTAAAACTTCTCAAATTTATTTAACTCATGTGGTTAACATGGTGTTATGTAAAAAGAAAAAAAAAACCCTCACCACTCAATACTTACTAAGCCTTGCAGCAGCTCAAGTTGAGGCAGCATATTGGGCATAGAGATCATAAGATTTGTATTATCCCTTGAAAGTTGGAACTCCAACCAGCACCAGAATTTTCCAATTCAAATTGTTTTAGTCGAGACCCCAGCATAATTTTTAGAAAAAAGATTGGACTGTTGCTTTTAATTTTCCATTCCTATTTAGATAAATGACCAGAGGCAATGACAAAAATAACTGTTTAAAAGAGATTTCTCTCCAGAAGTTTTTTCTAATGGTTTAAGTCCAGGCTTTCCATCCTTCTCTCCATCCTTTTTCATTTTAAAAAGAAAGGGTTTTGGAGTATGTCAACCTTGCTATACAGCTTGCTATACAAAGCCACTGCTTTAGCCCTAGACATAATGCCAGGACTCATCTCCCACACTTCTGGTCTTAATCAAGTTCATGCTTGGTTGCTAAAGAAGCTCATGTTAATCCCAAGGTCAGCACAATCCCAACCTTAAAGAGGAGACAGCTGATTGCATCACTTACGACACACACCAGCCTGAGGCGGAAGAAGCCGGTCAGACACCTCGTCTGCTACGTGTGAGACACATCAGCAGCTGAGCGTGACCCCTTCCGCAGAGCTCACTGCAAAATCACCAGCACACCACTGCAATCCACTGAGCTCACCGCCTGTCCGGCCATAATGGAAGTCGCTTGAAGGTTATCATTGCAATAGACGATTTTCCATAAGTAACTAATAAAAATGTTTTCTTTGCTGTTTAGACTACTAACAATTCAGTCTCTCCCTCTCCATCCTCTCTTGGGGAGCCTCTACTTTTAAGCAAATACGGGAGCTAAAAATACAAAGGAGCAACATCCATGTATAAATGTGTGCCTTATCTTCCTCACTAACTTCCTGGAAAAGTGCTGTTTTTGAATATTCTGTTTTCTTAAAAAGAAGAAATTTTATGTAAATGTAGTACACTGTATATAGGAAGGGATTTCTCTTTTTAGTCTTTATCTCATTGTACAGGTTTCACTCTCTAGGTACTGAGAGTGGGGGAGGGGGATCAACAAACCAAAAAAAGCAGCATAAAGCACACCCCGTGTCAGCAGCACGGCAGCTCCTCCAATATCGTCAATGCTGACTCGAGGTAATTTCTGGTGGAGTTGAACACATCATTAAATTTCTATTTGTGTTCTGCCTGAGGCTTTTCCCTAACCACTAATTGAGAGTGAAGGTCCCAGAGAGCTTTTGTGAAAGGAACAGAACACAAGCCATGTCCTGGTCTGTAGCCAGGTGTCCGTATACTGCATAATGGAGGAAGAGGATTACAGGGAGATTTTCACTTCAGCCTTTAGTCCAACCAAGACTTAAAAGACTTACAGAGAACAGCCTCAGGAGGTTAGGGGACAGAAGTGTGGTACTGGAGGAAGACAAGAGGGGTAAACACATCCAGCAGAATGTAAGGATAAGAAACACCCATATGAATTCTCAGAATACAGAGGAACAAGAAGGAATAATTCCTGTGCCATATGCGGACCAGAGCATAAGGCAAGTGGGGAACAGTGGATTAGCCACTAAACGGCTTCAGTGAGAATTCTGAAAACTGTTCCAGTATAATTGTGGAGTAAATCCTTCTCCTGGACAGGTCAAAGATTGTGCTTTTTAAATGTCATTAGAAGGTAACAGCTTTTTGTCTCCTGCTTCCAGATGATTTCCTTTTGGTTAAAAACCAGAAATAGTATAAACCTCACAGGATGAAAGAACAGTCTTTTGATACAAGTGAGGTGGAGATCTAGATGAACTTACATAGTAAGTGAGGAGCACATTTCTTGGTCTTCTCCCTTGACCACTTCAAGTCTCTGATCTACCAGAGATGGCAGTTTATTTCCTCTGGAAGAAGCCAGTAATGGACACCTGTCTGTTGGCTTTGCCCAGAGCAGCAGTCCCTTTCTTGAGGCCCTTTCGTTCCTCTTTGGGTTCTTTTTTCACAGTCATGGCAGGGGGTCTGTGTACTGAGGATGTCTTCATCTTAAGCTCCTCTTCACTATCTGTGCAGGATTCACTCTCGTAGACTTTTTCAGTCACTGGTAGGATGGGAAAAAAATGGAACATGGGTGGGTTGAATCATTTACTCTATCAAGAAAATGGGATGTCTTGCTAACCCCAATCATTTCAGACTCTCTGATCAAGGCAAATATGCTTACTTAGGACTGAATCTTTCTCCCACTGGGAGATCAGATCTAGCCTAAGGTAGCAAGTACGTGGAATCCTGAGCTCACACTGCCTCTATTTGATGCTTAGAATTAACATTCACTTTTCTCCCTCACTGCTATATCCCATGCCTTTAAATGGCCCTTTATCAGTGAATTGCCTAAATCCTTTATTTGGGTCCTGGCCTATGTTAGCTAACTTCCTGAACTCTATACCTGAATTGTCTGTATCTCAAACACTTACTTCTAACTCCATGCTTTGACTGGCTTCTTAAGTCTCATCTCTCTGACCTACAATGCCTGCCTATTCCCGTTATTGGTCTTAAACCGCTGGCCTATCTGCCTGCCTCCATTCTGTCTAGCCAAGCTCACCGTGGACCCTCCTGTCTAGCTCTATCCTGATGCCACCCACTCTCTGCACATCCTAGATACAGAGAATTGAAGATTAGTTACTCAACTGTTCGGTTCTTAGTTCTTAATGGCTGCAAATTAACCCAAGATTTAGTAGTAGTCTATATCACGAAAGTTAACTATCTCAAGCAAATGCTATCAGATGACACACTTGTTAGTTTTAAGGAATGACAGTGATAAAATGAGAAACAAAGTTACCAGTTTTCTTACTCTCTATCAGCCAAAGGCATAAATTGCCTTTCCCCTGCTATTAAAACTCACTGAACCTTTCCCAAGGGAAACTTGGAAAAGAACTATACCAGTAAGCAGTCATTATGAGCAAGCCCCAAAGGGCACAGGCAGAGATAGTGGCTTCCAGCCATGATGTCACATAACCGAGGAGGATCCACACTACTGCAACACATACACCAACCACAAGAAACAGCACGCCACCTTTCTGTAATTTGAGAGAGCTGTGGCAGCTGCATAACCAATACTATCTAAATTCTTTCTCAGCCTTCCTGGTTGCAGCAAGTGATAGAGAAACATTGAAGGAAAAGAGCTCGTTCTTAGCTGAAAAGTGTAACCTAATATGCATATTAAATGCTCAAATGATTAAAGTTTTTTTTTTCCATTAAAGAACAATGACAGTCTCAAGCTCTTATTGATAATTCTTTCTAATAAAATATATCAAATTGTTCTAGAGGCATAAGCTTTGGAATCAAATGATTCTGTGTCCTAATACCTACTCTGCTACTTAAGATATCATCTCAAACTTTACTATGCATCAGAACCACCTGGAGGGCTGGTTAAAACATAGATTGCCAGACTCTTGTTTCCCAAGTTTCAGATTCAGCAGATCTGGGGTGGAACTGAGAATGTGCTTCTCTAACATCCTCCCAGAAAATGCTGATGCTGCCGGTCTGGGGACCACACTCTGGGAATTAATGTTCTTTCCTTCCCTGTTTTAAATGTTGAAGTACAATTGCCACTGGAGCACTCCTTCTCTCTTATCCAGCTAATCCCATTAAGGCTGCATAATCAACAATCCCTTCCCAGAGAGTTCCCAGAGTTTGTCTTTAATTTTGTAAGAGCCAAGAATTCACTTTGATTTTCACTTAGAGGCTAAACAATACTAATAAACTTTAGATAGTATTATACTAAGTATTCTGAAAGGCCTTACTACTCAAATTGTGCTCCACACACCAGAGGCAACGGAATCCCCCATGAGCTTATTAGGAATGTACTCTAGTTCCCACTCCTGGCCTACTGATGCAGAATTTCCAATTTTAGCAAGATCTCCAAGTAATGCACATAGTCGGCGAAGTTTGAGAAATGTTGCTCTAAGATAATTAGAGAATTCCACGGCATACCTATTCGTTCAGCAATTAGACCCCAGAACACCACCTCCGTCTCACATGCATCTTCAAAAGCATTATGTAACTGAATTAATGGGACAAAATTACGAGCTGTTATTTATTCAATATCTTAAATTAGAAAAGTCTGAAGAGCCATCTACAGACACAGAAAGGAAATGACTTTCTACTAGTTGGTGGTATAAGACTTTGCTCCTTCATAAGCTATATTCTGTATTCAAATGGCAGCGTATCTACAACATTACACTTCAGCATCAATTAGCTCATTATTTCATTACTTACTAACGAAACCAATGGCTGTCTCATTGCCAATTTTGTGCAACACATTGCTTGGGGGAGTTAAAAAACAGGGCAGCACCAATAAAATTTCTTTAGCAGCATATTCAGTATACTGTAAGAGCTAAAAGGCATATTTCTATATTCAAAGCTGTAGCTACCTCAAACCCCAGGAAAAACGACGCCTCCATTAAAAATATGGGGCCTTTGTTTTAGCTGAACAACATGCCACTTTTCTGGGTTGCCATTAAAAAAAGCAAACAAACCTGGTTTTTGTGGGTAACATCAGATTTCTTTTCCACTTAACTGCTTTGCTCTTAGAAACCCATCCCCTTGTCCAGGAGTCTACTCCAAACTTATCTCAGGGACCCAACTCCCCAGTTTCTGCTGCAAACTCACAAAGAGGGAAAGATGAGTTTTCTAAACCCACAGAACAAATTTGATTCAGCATGGAACAGGGCAAACCCCCTATGCTGGTACATTTGGAACAGTCTGAGCAGAGAGAGGAAAGCAGAACTCCTTTGTTGGTAACCAAAGCCAAGATTCATTAGGTCGAGCTTGGACCAAAAACCTTAAAAAAAAAAAAAAAAAAAAGGTGCAATGTGAGCACAGTTTTCACTGTTGCATCCAAGGCTCTTAACAGTTCTGTCTGGAGACAGGAGTGCAAAAAAGTCCACATCACACACCTGGCCAAAACTCGAGTACTATGTTTTAAACAAAGCAATAAATAATTACCCACAAATTCCCCATGAACTCTCACAACGACATTTGACTTTTTTCTTTGGGGCAGAAAGAGGAGGAAAAAACTGGCACCAATGCTTTTGTCCTCCTAAATTTAAAAAATATACTGTTGAATTAAGAAAGTCAATAGTAAATACATATATTATCACCCACGGCCAAACCAAGAGGCTTGAAAATGGCAACTATTAAAAGACTGAAAGCCAAAAAAAAAAAAAGAAAAAAAGAAAGAAAGAAAGAAAGAAAAAAAAAAAAAAAACCCATACAAAGTCCAGAATTCACAGGTTCATAAGAAATTTGGCACTGAAAAGACAGAATTTCCACATGTAAAGAATTTTACTCCCCAGTTGCATGCTACAATTAAAATGGCAGAGGCCTTTTCAGAGGACTGGGAGGTTGGGAACAGTGGGACAGGTAACACAGATGACAAAATGTCCTCACTAGTTTTAAGAACCAGGAAAGGTTGATTCTTCAGAGCCAATCTTTTAAAAACAAGTTTGAACTAGAAGAAAAAAAAAAAAAATCAAGAACAGGAAAAAATAACCTTCTCTGAAGATCCAACCTGTGGCAGGTGCCACAAAAGGCAAAATGACAACCATGGGCTATCCAACTAACAAAGGTAAAAGCCTAAACCCACAACTCTTTTCAAACACAAAAATACAGTACCAGGATATGAGCATCCCATCAAACCTCAAGTGCTAAATCTTAAAAGCTCCACAGAAGTCTGGTTTGATTATGGAAAGGGCAGAAGTAGCTAAAACATGGCCGAAGAACCAGCCAATGACTCAAAGCCTGAACTCTAATTCCTCCCTAGGCCTTCGTAACAAGCACATGCTTTTACCTAACATGGCTTACAAATAGGAAACACAAAGGAAGTAATCTGGATGAGTCATTCCCTTCTGAAGAACAAATGGAACCAAATACCAAAAATGACTCTTGATACAGTCTAATCATCTGTAGCTTCTTTTCCACTGTTCAGATTTATAAAAACAAACATTCTAGGAAAAAAAAAAAAATGCTTCTCAATGTCTATGATAACATCTTAAGCCCATACTGTGGTTTCCATCTTGTTTTTAGACATATTTATGCCACCTGAATCTTCATAACAACCACACATTTAGGCAAAATGGATATTCCACAGATAAGAAACTCTTCACCAGAGACAACATAACTTTCAGCCAACATCTCAGTGCTTATTTTTCTAGTGTATGACTTAAACAAGAACCTAGGTGTTCTGACTTACACTCTGCTACACAAAGTGTATGCCATAGACAAACAGCATCGGTAGCACTTGGGGATGATTCATATGTAAATTAAAGTTTGAGATGTACCTGTTCTAAAAGAGATTATGGTGCCTCTACGGTAATAAGAGACTCTTTCCGGATTTGGAGCCAAATATTTGCCTTACCTATGCAGCCTTCCTCATCCACGTAAGTTTTAGATTTTAGTACGCGTTTTCGTTTTCTTTTGTTTTCTCCACTTGAGCTCTAAAAGATCAGAGGATACAATGTTAAGCTGATCAATTATGTTATACAGAAAAATAACAAAAGCTTTTAAATCTATACTAATCATTCTCCAGTACTCCATTATGATAAAAAGTTGAAAGAGAAACTCTACATTAGTTTTAGAGAACCAACCCCATCACATAGACAAGTTACGCTCACTATATACACAGGCTTGATATTTCATTGTTCATAAGAAGGAAAGTAGCATGCTGAAGAAAGAACTGTGTTCTGTTCATTCGGTCAATAAGCTTTTGCTGGGTAGTGCAGGCGACATGGTTAAAAAGTAGGATAAGGACCTTAGTGGAGGAGACAGATAAGGAAAGCAGACCACTGCAATACGATGTGGTGAAGGCTTCAATGGAGGGCTGAGGCAGATATTATGGGAGCACACAGGGATGGCCCCTAAACCACACCAGGGGTTTCTGTGGCATATGCCCTTGCTGTAGATACTTGCTATGTCAGCCTTCACATTTCTTGTTTTTTTTTTTTGGTTTGTTTTTGAGAGGCAAGGTTTTGCTCTGTTGCCCAGGCTGTAGTGCAGAAGTGCAATCATAACTCATGGCAGTAGTCCAACTCCTGGGCTCAAATGATCATCCCGCCTCAGCCTCCCAAGTAGCTGAAACTAAAAAGCATGTGCCACCATGCCCAGATATTTTTAAAGTAGAGACAAGGTCTCCCTGTGTTGCCCAGGTCTCAAACTCCTGGACTCAGGCGTTCTGCCCACCTAAGCCTTCCAAAGTGCTAGGATTACAGGTGTGAGCCAACATGCCTGGCCAGCCTTGACACTTCAACATTACACCTATCTAATTTAGTCTCAAATAGGTATTACTAATACCAACTTCCTTTTATCTCCACTGGTCTCTTTCATCTCATTTTCTCTTCAGCTAATGAGGAAATTGGCGTAAGATTTAAATGATGCACAATGAATTAAGAAAAACTAACAGCCACAAAGGAAAAAAAAAAATTGTCAGCAACTATTTTTTCAACTCTTCATTATCTACACTAATAGATGTAAAAAAGATGCAGCTGAAGAGCGTTCCAAGCTGTATTTCCCCTCTGGCTGACAGTTTTCCCATCCAGCCCTTTTCCAGAATTGCTTCTGAAGGGCAGCAAATGTGTTTAAGTTGTTTGTTCCCCTGTCTTTCACATGTTGCTCTGATGCAGGGGGATCTCTTTTTGCACCACTCTAACAGGAGGTGTACAGCACAGCAGAGATGCTGAAGGTCATGAATACAGAACAGCTCCCAGGTTCCACCTCTGAAACGTTCTTGAGATTATACCCGCTAGCGAAATCTCCCTTCAGGTGAGAATGGAGGAACACCCATTCTGTACAACCTGTAGGAGAGCAGAATGAGACAAGAGCCATCTACTGGCATTTGTGAAGTATACAGCAAGGGAACTGATTTAGCAAAGTGGTTGTAGGTCCTTAAGACATAAAGGATACATGGATATGCAAGAATCCCAGTATAATTTTACCTTGACAGAAGGAGGTT
Organism: Theropithecus gelada; assembly: GCF_003255815.1. Lineage (NCBI taxonomy): Eukaryota > Metazoa > Chordata > Mammalia > Primates > Cercopithecidae > Theropithecus > Theropithecus gelada. The sequence goes on along the minus strand of NC_037682.1, from coordinate 66,580,002 downwards.
CAGGCTCAGTCTTTGGCACTGGTTCAAGAGGTGGAGACGGAGGAGGAGGTGGGGGTGGTGACTCAGCCTCATAAGCCCCAGGAGAGTCTGGGAAGACTGAAATAACGAAACAGACTTAGATCAGAGAACTACAAGCACTATCTGGTATAATGCCTTCTCCACTGGTTCTCTAAATTGACATGTCCAGCAAAGGGGATTTAGCAAGCAGTAATTCATGATAACCAAGAACTTTGCAGTTATATAGTTATCTTTAAAATATATATTTTATTAATTTTATATAAATAAAATCAGAGAATCAAGAACTATTACAGCCAGAAGTATCTTAGCTAAATGTTTTCTTTTATAGCTAAGTCAGGTTATGAAGTTGGTTTGTAAATATCCACTCATCGCCTTCCATATGCCATGTATTTCACTTTATTTTTACAACTCTGAGACAGATTTTCTTATTTGCACATTACAGTAAATAGAGGTTCAGAGGGGTTCCGAAACTTGCCAAGGTCACACAGCTTACAACGGAGACAGGAGGTTTTAAGCCTAAGTCAATCCAATTATACAGCCTTGCTATTCCAACTATACCATGCCGCTTTACCATTGAGGACAAGACATTCTCTCTCAAGATCTATGTGGAGACAATCCTCAGGTTATAACGAACGTTCTATGCCAGAGTCTTTCACTGTGACCTAAGGGTTTTCATCACTTGAGATGTTTGTTAGACTGAAAATCTCCAGCTGATGTTAAGAGTATAAACTTGGAGGTGGGTGAAGTCATCTTTTAAATGATTATCATTATTTAAGCTCTAACAACTAGGACCTGATTAATATTTTGCATATTTCTAGTGACTGCTCCACTGATAGGGCTTGTTCTGCTACACTGAAGTTAACAGGAAAGCATACTTTTAGGAAAAAAATACTGCTGTGGAAGTGGCATCACCCAAGAAATGAGCACCACCAGAGGGATCCCATGATTTCTTAACAATTGCAGAATTGGTGGTCTTAGTAAACGGCCCATGAGAGGGGAAGCAAAAATCCTCAACTGACCTATTACTCAATCACCACAAAGAAAGTGCTGGGTAGCAACTTAGCCTCACCTGCTCCCTGACTCTCCTGGCTGTATTCAAATTCTTAACACAAGTCTTGGATCTGAAATTCTCCCAACTGATTAGGTCAGTGTTAAAAATTATGACAGTGAAGCGAGTTCAAGGCCAAATGACCTAAAGAGGTGAAACAGAACAAGAGCCAGAATGAACAATAAATTACACACTTTAAGTATAAAATGGGCCCCAAAAACTTTATAAGCTCTGGGAAACAAGAGAGAGAAACACAAAAGGAAAGCAGTCCAGCTATCAGCCCAGCTCTGGGAGGCTAGAACATGATGGGAACTCAGGCAAGAGAAAAGTCAAACACCAGAAGTAAGCCTCCATTGTTCTGAAGGAACAGCTATGAAGAAAGCTGGGCTATAATGGTAGATGTGTTATAATGGGAAGAGGAAAGTTTAGGCAATGAGGAAGCCAAAGGAATTTTGAGACTCACAGTAATAAACTTAGGCATTCTTATTTCCAGTTCTGAAACCAGTTGACTTAACCAAAGAAAACAATCCTAGTGACACCCTCTAAGACCCCTCTCACAGCACTGTATGCAAATGTTTATCCAGATCCCCACTCTAGACTCTAAGCTCCAAAAAGGCAGAGACACCACGTTTCCCTGGCATAAACACAGAGTAACTGTGTGTGTGTGTGTGTGTGTGTGTGTATTTATTTACATAAAGGAAAACCACCACTTTCTGAACTAAATTTGGAATGAGGAACCCAGGTCAAGGAAGACAACATATATCTCTCTCTTCCTTCCACACACTCCCTGAGAGAAACACTGTGATAATAAACAAGTAAAACATTATGACTCCCCCAAACAGGGAGGAGAATAGTAGAGGAGTCAAGAGCCCTTAATGATTAAGAAATTTCAACAAATCCCTGGAAGATGGAAGGCAGATGGGAGAAAGTTGACAAAAGAGGCATCAGTCAAATTAGATGAGTCAGAGAGTAGAGATTATTATCTATTATAAAACTTCTATTTTTATCTGACTTTTAAAATTGTAAATATCTACTACTTTGTTTAAACTTGCCGCCATTCATGTACTAGAATATATGTCTGTCTGCCTTAGTCTTTACCAAGCCAAACATCCCCACTCAATACATTTTTACTGACACAGACATAAAGAATGTTCCATGCACTGGTGTATTTTAAACAGATTTGTAGCCAATCTGCAGCTCTTCAAGTGAAAGGTAAGCAATGAAGTATCACTTATTCCAGGAAAGCAACCTTTGTTGGGACAGAGTAAAAACTGCAATGAAACTAATTTCAGAGATCCACTGTGTCAAAGAGTTCTCTGGCAGAGACAGGTAATTAGAATTCTTGGAAACCATTCACAGCTTCCTAGGACTCAGTATTTTTTAAAAATACCTATCTTTACCTAAAATTGGGGATCATTTGCTTAACATTCTCCATAAGCACCTTGCAAGGACTGAAAATATTAGCAAAGACTTAAATATTTATCAGTTAAAACTACATTTCTTCTTAGCAATGTAGATGTTATTCTTAATGTTATTTCTTTCTGGGTCTGGCCTTTTGATTTTGCTTTACAAAGAGAGTATGTAGAACTACTAAAGGTGCATATGACCCCGCAGGGGTAAAAGAGAAAGACACAGTCCCTTGGGTAGAGAGTTACAAACAGAAGTGGAAGGGAATTTTCTGAAAAAACTGAAGGTACTTGCAAGTATGGGCACCTCAGCAGGAAGAGTAGAGTGAATAATAAGAAAACTATCTGAACTTGTTTCCAGACACAGGTAAAAGAAAAAACAGGCCAGGTGCAGTGGCTCACGCCTGTAATCCCAGCACTTTGGGAGGCCAAGGCAGGTGGATCACAGGGTCAGGAGTTCAAGACCAGCATGGCCAACATGGTGACACCCCATCTCTACTAAAAACACAAAAATTAGCTGGGCGTGGTGGTGGGCGCCTGTAATCCCAGCTACTCGGGAGGCTGAGGCAGAGAACAGGTTGAACCCGGGAGGCAGAGCTTGCAATGAGCGGAGATCACGCCACTGCACTCCAGCCTGGGCGACAGAGTGAGACTCCGTCTCAAAAAAAAAGAAGAAGAAAAGAAAAGACAAAACAAAAGAAAACCATGTACCAAGCACTGTCTTGGCACTTCTGACACATCATCTTATTTCATGTTCATAAAAAGCCTGTACCATTTGTGATAAAAATCCCCATTTTAGAGATGAAAAACAAGGAATTAAACAAGTTAACTAACCTGCTTAAAGTCACACAATAAATGGTCAAGGTAAAATTTAAACCCAGGTCTGCCTGACTCCAAAGTTCTTGTATTTTCTCTTCTCCTGCTGTTCCTTTTCTAACTTCTGGCTGAAGACAGCATATTGAACTATATGACATACTCAGTGTAACAGAAATAAAGCAATAATCAGTTAGAGACTGTGTAAGGGTTTAAAATAAAATCCCACTGGCTTTGAGACAAAGACGAAATTTAAGAATAAAATGGCAGAGGTTTATAAATTTAGTCAGATGCCAAAAATTATCTTTGCCAGAGGAAAAAAGAATCTAAGAGCTTCTGCTCTATATCATCTGTTATTATAGGTTGTGCATCTCTATCGCATTTCTTCACATTCCTTTCAAAACTAAATAACCCCACTTATATTTCTAATCACCCAACAGTATTATTGTTGTAGGCTACAGATCAGAACTACAAGGAATATTTCAGAATGATATAATGAGTGCTCAACCAACCATAGTAATTCCTTAACTTAGAACTGACTCCTTCACTAATACTAGAGTATCTAATTTACCTTTTTAATGTACATTAGGTTGATGGCTTCAAAGACCTTTCCAAAATCTTCCCAAGGTCTTTTACTGATTGGAAATAGGGAAGACTGTTCCAATTAGCACCTATTCCTACATTTACTTCCTAATTATTTTCCCATGTGTCTACATGGAGTTGTTCCTTTCTGCAGCCTTGGCCAAAGCATTTTGATAAATGACAATGGAATGAAAATATAGCATTTGCCTCTCTGGGATGCTCATGTGTCTTATCCTACCCATTCTGAAGGGCCACTAAAAACCACAGAAGGACATTGTACCTCTCACAGCATATCAACGGCTGTAATTCTAAACACATAGCATGAATGGTAGAATCTAAATCCACAGAAGTGTAAAAGATGCTACATCTCTATCACAGACTCAACTTTCTGCTACTATTTCTTGGGTCTGTTCATTTTTTTGCATTACTGTCATCCATATATATAATTTGTTTTTTTTCACTCACTTGTATAGTTGAGCTAATATCCTTTTTCCAGAAGCCTCTCTTAGCATTTTCAATTCCTCTTAGTTTCTAGAAAAAGTAGAATCTTACAAGTTTCATTTTGTCCTTTGATAGCACAGTAGGTTCCTTTTTTGCATTCATTATTATTCTTTACTCTCCCTTTTAGTATCTGTTTGTGTTTGTCTCTATATTTTCATGTGATGCTGAAATACTTTAGACTAGATTTCCCCTCATTACTTAAAATGTTTTATACCCATTATGCCATGAATTCATGGACAATTGATTAGAGCAGTTCAAACTTTTAACCACTGTGTCTCAAAGTGGGCTTTTCAAAGTAGAGTCATGCACTAGTATATCAGTTCAACCCATTTAACTTTCTTTTTACCCTCCTTCTTTTTCTATATACTTTATACAATTTGGGGCAAGATCTTGGCTCTTCAAAATACTTGATATTTTTTTAAAGGCATATTAATATTCCTGGTAAGACTCTTGCCCTTATGAGGTTTGCTTATCTTACACTGGCCCACAGCCTAAAACTAGAAGGGTCCACAGTGTCATTCCCTTCCAATAATGACACTGCAGGTTGTTCCAGTTAACCCTAGTTTTACCTGTGTGGACCACCACCAATAATATCCTGGCTGCCTAGAATGTCACAATTCTTAAAAGATTCACATGAAGGTAGCCAAAGGAATATCCTCCCCTTAAAAGAAAAGAAAAGAAAAGAAAAAGTCTTAGATAGTGTGCATAATAATAATTCTTATCCTCTTTCCCTCTGTGTTATTTTGACAAACTGACAAAAGATCATGGTTCTAGTCAAAAGGCTAACGCAAATTTCAAACAGAAAGAGGTGCTATGGTGTCTCTCAATGCTAGAATTACTACTCTCATTGTGATCCTTAATCCATTACTTTTTTAGCTCCTTGAACATTAAAAGTAAAATTGATCCCCCTAACCAAAAATGACTGGTAATGCCCACCTTCATCTTCACTGCTATCAGATTCAGGAAGTTTGATTCTTCTCCTTTTTTTCTTCATGTTTTCAGTTTCCTTTGTCTCATCATCAGATAACGCTACTCGCTTCCCCCTGTTGTCATCCAGAAATAAATTAAGCTTGTTACACATAACAAAAATGTTAAGTATTCACATGCTCTTATGGGTTTTGCTTTATAACTCGTGGTCTTAATTCCAGAGGGTAGAAAAGGACAGCCAAATAGTCCAATAAGGACTCTTGTTAAGGATACTCTGCTAACTGACCATTAACTAGGTCACTTTATGAGGTGACTTGAATAAAAAATTTCTAGAGTTTTCTAGAAACTGCTGGAAGCTACAACCAGGTTATCAAAAATCTCTCCAAATTCCTTCTTACTTCCCCGATAGGACTTTCAATTATCCAACAAGCATTAAATAAGCAGCTACTACATACCTACAAGGCTCTTTGCTAGCCATTGAGAATACAATGATACAGAAGAAAATACTGTTTTCAAGAAGCTCTGGCAAGCACCACTGGCTATAAGGCAATGTGGTAGATTTAACTGGACAAATAAAATGTTATGGAATATAATTCATATTTGGAAAACTTACAAGCTAAGTAGAAGTTCATCATGTAGAAAGGGGAAACATATTTTAAAGAGAAAGAACAATATGAGCAAAGGCAGAGATATCCTTTTAAGGTGATTCTAATGACATAATAATAATAATAAAAAAAAACCTAGACTCCGCCGTGACATTATTTAGCTCCTCAGGATGAATGGATACTCCATCACACTTCTCATGCAACCAACAACTAATTTATCAAAGGCCTACTGAATGTTAGAGATACAAATATATACAAGACATAATCTTTGCCAACAAGTACCTTATGTCTTATATAACTTTAAATACCAACTTTCCTTTCTACCTTGAACTAGAAAAAGAACAATTAAACCCAAAGTAAAAGGAAATAATAAAGATAAGAACAGAAATCAATGAGATTAAAAAAAAGAAAATTAACAAAGCCAACGTTGTTACTTGTGGGAAAGAGATTAATAAAATTAATAAGCTTTTTATAAAACCCATTTTGAAAACAGAAAAATATAAATTACCAATCAGGAATGAAACAGTGAAGAAATCTGTATTGAGTACAGGTTCTACAAACTCGAAGAATAAGGTTATATAATGAACAGGTTTATGCCAATAAACTCAGCAATTTAGATCAAACTTTGAGTTTTAAAAGCACAACTCAGTCAAAACGGATCCAAAAGAACTAGAGAATTTGCACAGCTCTAGTTAAATCAAATTCACAACAAAAACCTTTCCCACAAATAAAATCCAGCCCTGGATTCACTGGTAAATTTTATTAAACATTTGAAAAATATGTACGTATATATAAACTCCTTCAGAAAACAGAGGAAACTTCTCCCAACTGCGGTCATGGATCGCTTAATGACAGGGACACATTTTGAGCAATGCATTGTTAGGTGATTTCACTGTGTGAACGTCATAGAGTCTACTCACACAAACCTAGATGGTCTAGTCTACTGCTCCTAGGCTACAAACCTGTACATCATTGTTACTGTACTCAATACTGTAGGCAACTGTAACACAACGGTATTTGTGTATTTAAACATCTAAAAAGAGAAAAGATAGTAAAAATACTGTATAAAAAAGATTAAAAATGGTACACACGTCTAGGGCACTTGCCATGAATGGGGCTTTCAGCACTGAAAGTTGCTCTGGCTGAGTCAGTGAGTGAGTGGTGAGTGAATGTGAAGGTCATAGGATGTTACCGTACACTACTGTAGACTTTATCAACACTGGATACTCAGGCAACACTAAATTTATTTTAAAATGTTTTTCTTTCTTCAATAATAAACGGCTTACTGTAACTTTATTTTCAATTTTATAACGTTTTGGCTCTGTTGTAATAACACAGCTTAAAACAAAAAATTGTACAGCTGTACAAAAATATTTTCTTTATATCCCTATTCTATAGGCTTTTTTCTGTTATAAAAATTTTGTATTTACTTTTTAAACTTTTTTTGTTGAAAGCTAAGACCCAAACACACATTAGCCTCGGCCTACACAGGGTCAGGATCATTGTCTTCCACCTCCACATCTTGTCCCACTGGAAGGTCTTCTTCAGGGGCAGTAACACACATGAAGCTGTCATCTCTAATGATAACAATGCCTTCTTTTGGAGTATCTCCTAACGACTGCCTGAGGCTATTTTACAGTCAACTTTTTTTATAAGTAGAAAGACTACTGTCCTCTAAAATGATAAAAAGTATAGTGCAGTAATTATAGTAGCATAGCCATTTTTATTATCAAGTATTATGTATACATAACTATTAATATATATGCTATACTTTCCCATGACTGGCAGCACAGTAGGTATGTTTATACCAGCATCATCACAAACACGTGAGGAAAGTATTGTACTACCATGTCATGACAGCTATGATGTCACTAGGCAATAGGAATTTTTCAGCTCCATTATAATCTTATGGGACCACTGTCATATATGTGGCCCATTGTTGACCCAAACATTGTTATGCAGTGCATGACTAATCTTACGAAGTTAGCACAATTTTGACACAGCAACTTGATAAAGACATTACCAGAAAAGAAAGTAACTGACCTATAGCCCTCATAAACACAGGCAACAAATGCTTAGTGTAATATTAACAAATTTAATCCAGCAATATATAAAAAAGGATAATATCATAACTAAGTGGAGTCTATCCCAAGAACACAAGGTTGGCCTAATTCACCACATTAATAAAAACACCATCTGAGCATCCAATAAATTCAAAAAAGCATCTGTCAAAATTCAATAACCACTCATGATAAAACCTCTTAGCAACCTTGGAACAGAAAACAACTTCCTCAATCGGGTTAAGGGTATCTATTAAAAATCTACATTTAACATCACATTTAGTAGTGAAATACTGAATGCATTCCTGGCAATAAGCATCAACAGTGAGTGATGTACCCATGGTTGGGGACATTTTTATCCATACAAGTCATAAGTTCCTAGGAGGTAAGGCCCACTGGACAGAGCTTTAACCCTCTAAAATTTCACCATTTTGTTGATGTTTTCAACGAGAGTAATCCCAACCTTGCCACAAAAGTCGTCTTTCTAGGCCTATCAGTCTTGACAGTGTCCTTTAGAATTTCTTTCAACAGACTAATTCTACCAACTATGAGGTAGTGTCTCCAATTCCTGGATCTAGTTTTAATAGCTTATGTGCTTTTTATTTTCTTTTCTAATTACATTTTACCACTTGAAAAATAAACTCATTGATACAAAAAGAAAACAAAGAACTTTTTCTCTTAAATTTGACTGGAAACAGTAACCCTTCATTTGGCAAATTGAAGTGAAACACACACACACACAATTAGACACACTTATGCCATGTCCACAAATTTAAAACAAAAACTAACAATCAATTTAGATCAATAAGGCCAAAAAAATGACTTTGGTCCTTAAATCATCCAAACTGGCTGATTCCACAGTTCTACTCCACTAGATAAGCTAGTGGGCTTCTCTTTCCATTTTGGTTGTATAGTTGTATCCGTAAGGCATTAAGTGGGATTTAGTACTTAACTGAAAACTGCCTGCTGTCAATAAGCCCAAAGAGACCTTCTCACCCCCAGTAGAGACTCTTCCCCAACAAGCAACAACATTTTCCTACCTTTTTTTTTCCTTCTGCAGCACCTTAACAGGCTCTGCTTTTTTGCTGGATTTTTTCAGGCCTGCAGGAGCTGCCAGCTTTGGTTCAGTGACAGATACCGTAGGCTGCTCCACTATTTTTTCTTCTTTCACTGCTTGTTCTGAGTCCAAATTGACTTTAAGTTTATCTATAAATAGAGTATAGTAGACAACATATGACCCCATCATGCAATATTAATACATCATTCTTTTGACAGTCTACCATGTGCCAGGTAATATGTTAGGAGCAGGGGCAAAAAGGAGCTCATGGACTATTTAGAAAACATTCCTCCTTTCCAACCACCACTCTAACTGTAACTTCTCATTTCTGCCTCCTGCTAATCCCTCATTGTATCACAGCCCCCAGGCTAAATGATAGTAAAAGCAAGGCTTAGAAAAAACATATACAACTTTATGAGGTATCATCTTTTTCATTTTCAGATGAGGAAAATCAATAATCAGAAGGATTACAAGATGTTTCCCAACAATACACAGTTTACAAATGGTGACAACGATTTGTAGCCAAGACCTTTACTTTCTACATATTCTATCTTTTAATGCCTGGATACCCTTAATATCTCACTACTACCTTAATGATAAAAGTTAAAGACATTTTGGATTCAAAGAAGTTTGGTTCAAACCCCGCTTCACTCTGGGCAAGTTATTGTATCTAAAAGTCAGTCTTTTCTACACCTGGGATAATAGTTACAAGATTATTATAAGGACTAAAAGAGATCAGTATTGGTTAAATGATTTATCCAAGGTAACACTGACAGAAAAGGTAAGAGTTGGGATTTGAACAGAAGTCAGTTTAACTCCTCAAAGTCCTTAACCCTTTTCCTACACCGAGCTGAAGAATGACTACTGTGCAACAGGGAGAACTAAGAAATGCAAAAAGGCCTAGCCATCTGAGGAACTATAGAAGCATGTCATCTAGCCTTCACACTGTACTTAGTGATAGCTTTTCACAAGTAAAGTCACAAAATACTATTAGAAAGCTGTCAATAGCTGGAGGCGCTTCAATAAGTAGTTTTGGTTATATGTTGTTATAATAGCTTAAACCTTCTACAGTGTAGAAAAAACTAGTATCATAGTCTTGGCTATTATGCATAGCTTAGTATAATAATTTATAAATAATGTGTATTATTTGAAGGTGTAGCTGATGGACCAAAGTGTAAAATGTAATCTATTTACACTTTTCTCTTTCCTGAAGACTTGAATAGAAAATGCGAACGGTGGAATCCACCTTTCCAATGATGGCATACTCTTGCATTTTCAACTGTTGTTCTCAAGTATCAGTGCCTCTCAAATATCTCAAATTGTATAAGAGAGTAAACATGCATCTCCAGGGCTCTAGGGGTCAACAGCCAATCCAAAAAATACAATACACTGGAGTCACATGTGTAGCTTTAAAATTTATGCAAAATTTTCAATCTATCACATAAATTATGCTGTTTTAATAGCGATTGTTTTAAAAATGGCATCATTAGGAGAAAAAACCTCCAAATACTTCCTACCTACCTTATGTATTAAGGAAAGCGTGGCTACTGCATTGAGTTTACCAATTACAGAAAACCGATCTCAATTAAAATACCACTGATCAAACATTAGATTCAGCATCCAGAGTTTCTTCTCTCTGTCTTGGTTTCACAGAATTTTGAGAACTCTAACTTAAACATATATGCAGCTACCAATAGCCAATTAACTGGTAAAGAGGTAGTTCAATGCAACAATTTAAGGCGATTATTAAGGAAAATTTAATGACATTTTGTTACCTGAATGATCAAATCACCTATTTTCTAGCTGATTAAAAGCATTTCCTTCTTATACTCAAGAAAACATGAAACCTTTTCAAGCAAATAAAGATAACCAATTATGACCTTTAAATTTTGTAATCAATGCTGAATTTTATCACATATAAAGCATTACTTTTAAAAATTGAGATATAATTCACATACCATAAAATTCATCACTTTACATTCAGTGGGTTTTGGTTATATATCCACCATAACTGTCCAGTTTTAGAGCATTTTCATCACCCCAAAAAGAAACCCTGAACCCATTAGCATTCCTCCTTGACCCCAGTCCAGTCCCTGACAACCAATCTTCCTCTCCTCTCCTGTCCTTCCTCTTTCTCTCTTCTTTTTTGAGACAGAGTCTCACTCTGTTGCCCAGGCTGGAGTGCAGTGCAGCGATCTTGGCTCACTGCAAGCTCTGTCTGCCGGGTTCACGCCATCCTCCTGCCTCAGCCTCCCGAGTAGCTGGGACTACAGGTGCCCGCCACCATGCCCGGCTAATTTTTTGTATTTTTTTAGTAGAGACAGATTTTCACCGTGTTAACCAGGATGGTCTCGATCTCCTGACCTCATGATCCGCCTGCCACAGCCTCCCAAAGTGCTGGGATTACAGGCATGAGCCACCACGCCCGGCCCCTACTGTCTCTATAGACTTGCATATTCTGGATGTTTCATACAAATGAAATCATATATGATCTTTTCTATCTGGCTTATTTCACTTAATATTTCAAGGTTCATCCATGTATATCACATATCAATCTGTACTTCATTACTTTTTATAGCTGAATAACATTTCATTGTCTGGATATACCACCTTTGTTTATCCATTCATCAGATGACAGACTTTTGGACTGTTTCAATTTTTGGCTATTATGAAGAATGCTGCTATGAACATCTATGTACAAGTTTTTGTGTGGACATACAGTTTTAATTCCCTTGAGTAGATATCTAGGAGAGGAACTGCTGCTCTATGTTTAACTTTTAGAAGTACTGCCATATCATTTTCCAAAGTTAGTACACATCATTTTACATTCCCCACAGCAGAACGTGAAGGTTCAATTTCTCCATATCCTTGCCAACACTTGTTACTGTCCAGTATTAAGTTTACATGGTTCAAGTCCCCACAATGAACTCTCTTCATCAAATTCTCAAGCTTCATTTTCATTGTAATGATCTTGTCATGTGTCAAATACAATAAAAAAGTCCTAATTTTACTCTGAACATTCAGCCTTGAAGAAATGTCTGTTAAATAAATTAACTTTGTAAGCAATTCTTTTTTTTACATTAATATTTAATAATATTTTATTTTATCCAGGTTTTCCCCCTCACTGAATTACGTGCCATTATAACACCTTATTACTCCTACCTAGCAATTACAATCATCCACTATTTGAATGTTTTCTTTCTTTCTTTCTTTTTTTTTTTTTTTTTTAAGGAATGGGGTCTTGCTATATTTTTGGCTGGATTTGAATTCATGGGCTCAAGCAAATCTCCTGCCTCGGTCTCCCGAGTAGCTGGGATTATAGGCATGTACCACCATGCCTGGCTTTTTTTCCATATTTATTTGTCCATCTCTCTCAGTAGAGTATAAGGACTTGAAGCAGGGACCTTGTCTTTTTCTCTATTGTATCACCAGTGCATAACAATGCCAAGCATATAGCAGGTGCTTGATCTATTTGCTAACTAAACACATGACTTAAATAAGTACACTTCTGTATAGTTTGATTTTTTTAAACAATTCACAATCACATATTTTATGTATTTTAAAAATAAGAATTTTAAAATTCACTGGGTTTTTAAGGTTACAAATGCATTAAAAAAAAAGCAACCAACAAAAAGATGGCTCTCATCAAAGTTGCCAAGAAACCATGATCTGATTGGGTACAGTGGCCCATACCAGCTAGGCAGGTCAGTGACAGCATGATGCTTTAACACAGCAGTCCCCAACCTTTTTGGCACCAGGGACCAGTTTCATGGTAGACAATTTTTCCATAGGCAGGGGTGGTGGTGGGCAGCAAGGTAGGGGTGGTTTCAGGATGAAACTGTTCCACCTCAGATCATCAGGCATTAGATTCTCATAAGGAGCCCGCAACCTAGATCCCTCACATGCACAGTTCACAAAAGGGTTCGCAATCCTATAAGAATCTAATGCCACCACTGATCTGACAGGAGGTGGAGTTCAGGCATAATAATGCTTGCTCATTTGCTGCTCACCTCCTGTGCAAACCAGTCCCCAACAGGCCCCGGACTGCTACCCATCAGTGGCCTGTGGGTTGGGGACCTGTTTTAACAGAAGTAGGAATCATTCCCTGTACACCAACTGTGCCTGCAGTAATACAACAATGCTTCCCAGAAACCTTTAAGTATCACATTTTCCATTCACTTTTCTAGTTACCCATTCTGAGCTGCAAGAACACAAAAATGTTCTCTGACAGCTTTTATAGCAAACACAAAAACTGTCACGCTTACATAAGCAGAATATGAAAAAAAATTTAGCCATCATGGAAAGGCAGAATTTTGACTAATTTTGCTTGCATAGGCATGTAACAAAATGCCTCCTTGAAAAATCTTTGTAAAACTGATGCTCCAAGAAAGTGTGCCATAATTATCCTGTGGCTCCTGCATTCTTCCTGGTATTCTACCACATACTCTCAGGGGATGTACACTTGATATGAGAAGTATGAAAATATGTGACTACTGGTTCTTTCCATACAGAAGAATTCTTACTTAAGTATCTTTTTAAAAATAAAGAAGATTTTTGCTTTCTCAAAAAAAGATTTTTAAATGTCCATTATGACTCGGGCCCTTCTAATTCACACTGGAAGTCTAATTCATTACTGTAAGTAATCTGCAAAAAATAACCAAAGAAAGGCAAAATATTTGCTTTTGTGGACCCTTGAGAGATAGAAGAAATAAAGGTCACACCAGGCAAACTGACTCTAGCATCCATGTTATTAACCTCAATACTATACTGCGTAGCCAGGCAGCCTCCCTTTTATTTTAATCACCCATTTTCAAGGGCCCTATGAAGGAAATAGTTCATTATCTTTTCAAGGCGGGAAGTTAAACCAGGAATAATAAACTGCTCTCGAAGAGATCTCAACTGAGCCTAACTCACCCATAAAGTTCCAGCTAAGTTACTTTCATCAATATATTGGGCAGTACACTGTAAATTTATGTTAGGATGCAGGTAGTCTCCTGGACAGGCAAAAACTAAACAAAGTAACTTTCACTTCCGGTATAATATGTCATTACATTAACATTCATTCATTAGTCAAAGTAAGGTAAGAACATGCTTACTCATAGCAGCTTTTCCAAAAAAGTTGCTCATCATATTCCCTTTCCCTGGGGCCTTGTTGCCTGCTGAAGATGCCTACAAGCACAGAAAACACGTATGATTTTTTGCTAGCATTTAGGCTGTTCATGAAGTAGCAGTCTCAAACAATCTCTTCTATAGCACACTGCTGCGATAGTATAGTCTCTATATAATAGTGCCAAAATGCAGAGGCGTTAGATATAAGAACAAATCTAGAACAATAATCCACACCAGATAGTAACTGGTGTTAATCTCTAAAGCTTAGTTTCTTATAGATCTTATAAAATTAAGTACCCATGGATATGTCTAAACTTTTCTTGAGCACATTTAAAAACTATTTAATTTGACAGAATTAAAAAAGATCAGAGGCAGTATGTACACAAAGCGGGAAAACCTAAAACATTACATTTTTAATCATCAGAAGTAGATCTGAATTCCTGGTTCCCACCGTTTAGTAGCAATATGAGCTCCAGGCAAATTACTTAAGTCTAGGTTTCAGTTTTACCATATGCGAAAGGGAAATAGTTAATACCTCCCTCACAGAACTGATAAGAGGATTTGAACAAAGACCAAACTATTGGCACACAGCTGAAATTCAATAAACATTATTGTTTTCCTCCATCCTTCTTCCCCAAGACAGACACTTGAAAATGACAGTGATCTGAATTGAATACACTTGACACTTGAAAATGACAGTGATAATAATAGTAACAACAATAATTATACTTTTCTGGATTTTTAAAATAGTATCGGAATGATACTTTTCTTAAGTCAATGCCCTTAAGTTAGTTCAGATGACTGAACAATAAAAATCTAAGGGAAGCAAATAAAGCAAAACAAAACAAAAAAACCCACATAAAGTATAATAAGAATGGGAAATACACTAGGAAGGAAGGTATATATTGCAAAGCCCAGAACATAAGATATTCCTCAGAATGACATATTGCAAATAAACATTTTTTTGAATGTTAACAATTCTAGAGGTGTTTTCACATGTTTTCATCTGGGTCTCACAACAATCTCGTTTGCAAAGGAAATCCAAGGCTTGGTGAGAATCATTATCAAAAGCAAAAGAACTCTTTCAGGTAATAGTATCAAGTATTAAAGTGTTCAAACTAAAGTAGAAAAATCAGAACTGAGTATCAGAACCTTACATAAATAAACTACTACCCCTGGGACCATTAATGCTTTTCTAGTTACCCACTCTGAGCTGTAATGAAGGGTATCTTCAAAGAAGACTTACATTTGTTACTTCCTTAGCCTCTGTTTTAGCTTCCTTGTTGGTTTCTTGGGTTTTAGCAGCAGCTTTGGAGGCAAACATTCCCATAATTCCTTTGGGCTGCTGGGAAACCTGCTTGGATGCAGGTGGGCCATGACCATTGGTGGTCAGCTCATTGTTGGCTTGTGTCTCACTTGACATGTGAAGATGTGACTGCTCAAACTTTTTGGAAGATGAAGAAGATTCAGCAGGAGATCTAGGGACTGCAGCTGCACATTGTATAGCACTAAATCTAGGGACAGAAATGTTACATTAAGTTAATGTCAGCATATGCATTCTTGGGTGGTTCAACAAAAAAAAGAGAAAGAAAAAAAAACTAATGTCAGTATACAACCTTATTTTCAAATTCTTGCTTCTTCCACACAATACTTAACTCTAATATTGTTTAAAATCAACTTTAGAAAAATGTTGTATGAAACTATTACATAAAGAAACAAACACTAGAGAGAAGTGAGTCACTTGTACTAGGTCATACATCTAGTTAGTAACAGACAGGGTTGGAATTAGGTGCCTTCTACCACCATTAATTGAATATTCTTGCTTTTTTTGAAAAAAGTATCCTAATTCAAAAAAGAATGCAACCAACCATAATAAAAGACGCAGTAATTTCATTATCCTTGGGAAATGAAATAGCCCTTGTTTTTAAAGACCTGCCTCTGATAGGGCTAGATTTGCAATAAATATTGACTGAATCAAAACTAAGCTTTAAATATTAACAAATTTCCTGGCAACGCTCTTGGCCAGAGTAAATCATGCTGCAGGGTTGGGTGTGCTGGCTCATGCTTGTAATCCCAGAGGTTTGGGAACCTGAGGTAGGCAGATCGTGTAAGTCTAGGAATTTAAGACAGCCTGGGCAACATGGTGAAACTTTGTTTCTACAAAAAACACAAAAATTAGTTGGGTGTGGTGGCACACGCCTATAGCCCTGATTACTCGGGAGGCCAAGGTAGGAGGATCACCTGAATTCAGGAGGTCCAGGTTGCACTGAGCCATAAGCTCATCACTCAACTCCAGTCTAGGGAACAGAGTGAGACGCTGTCTCAAAATAAATAAACAAATCATGCTTTAAAACAAGGAAAAGGCTGGGTGTGGTGGCTCACGCCTGTAATCCCAACATTTTGGGAGGCCGAGGCAGGTGGATCATGAGGTCAGGAGTTCAAGACCAGCCTGGCACACGGCAAAACCCTGTCTTTACTGAAAATACAAAAGTTAGCTGGGCATGGTGGCACGTGCCTGTAATCCCAGCTACTCAGGAGGCTGAGGCAGGAGAATTGCTTGAACCTGGGAGGCAGAGGTTACAGTGAGCCATGATCACACCACTGCACTCCAGCCTGGGTGACAGAGTGAGACTCTGTCTCAAAACAAAAAACAAAAAAAAGAAGAATAGGAGAAGCTGGGAGCACAGCCACTGGCTCCAATAACCTATAGTCCTTGACAGCCATTTGTTAATAATTTCTAATAATACTAACGGCACCAGACAAGTAAGTATGCCCAAGGCCAAGAGAAGAAAATTGGTGGAACAGCTTGCGTGGCATATTAAAGGGAACATACATCTCTTCTCTAATCATTATAGAAGTGCCGTTTCACACAAATCCATAACGTAACATTCCACATTGTGAATAGGTAATTAATTTAGCCTTCTCACAGGATTATTTTCTTTGTTAGAAAAAGCAAAGTTCCCCAGCTTTTTCTAACAAAGAAAAATATTTTATTTTTCCCAGTCTTGCTTATTGAGCATACGTAAGACCTCCTTGAAGTCTTATTTATCTTTTTTATTTCAGGCACCCAGCTCAAGACCTGGCACAGAAAAGTGCTAGAAACAACATGTTGAAAGAATGACTAAGTGAATGAAAGTGAGGCTTCTGGCTTCTCTCCCTTCTTTAGTGTATCACCTTCAACTTGGGGTGGGAGATTTCTAAACTATGTGGTGATAGCAATTATCTTAAAGATCAACCAGGCACAACTTTGAGATTAACTGCTAGAACACCTGGTCTAATGAAAAAAAAAAGAAAATCCCTGATACATCATTTCATCTCAGAAGTAACTTTAGACTGGACAGCCCCAAAGCTAGAGTCAAAAGCTCCAAAAATCTTCCACTGATGTATTATGGTCTTCATCAGAAAACTCTGTATTTACACACATCTTTTGTGCATCAGAGTTAAGAACAGATGGAAATCATTTGCTTTCACCCACTGCTCTTCCTCTCTGGCCTTGCAGTACTTCCACATACAAGGAAAAGGGTAATGTTTTATTTCACTGTCAATGTCTGAAGTTGGCGTTGAAACAACTCTTTCTCCTTCTGGTTTGAATTCCACACCTTAGGGTCAGGACCAGGAATTGGCAATGAGGAAGAGACCGAGTTAGGCTGGGAGTATGTCTGATGACAAGAGATCTCTGGTCAATCCTAAAATTTCAACTTTCTTCATGTCACGGCACTTAAAACACACGAAATCATGAGTCAGATCTCAGTTGGCCCATAATTCTCAGGACCAAATACAAACTCATTTGTTGGAGATAAATTCACTTTTCTACTGAGGATGCTTTAAGTAATTAGGTAAAGTTTCACTGAAGTGCTTCCTATTACCACATTTCTACTTGCCATGTTTATTTTAGTGGGCCCTGGAAGATTTCATTTTGAACTTTTGCGTCACTTTTATTCTTGTTTGCTTACTTGCTAGATACAACAAAGGAACTGATTTTTAGAGCCCGGAATACCCAACTAGATTTAAAAATTTTTTGAAATCTAGTAATATATTTCAAATAAACTTATCAGGGTGTTAATATTTTCTTGAAATCCTTCCCTAAAAGACAAGAGACTTGTAAATTATTACTCTTTGGCTATACATTTGTTTATTTAATAAATATTTGTATACTTATGCTCAAGGTTTTGAGCTAAAGAAAAAAAGAACTAATGTCTATCACTAATTCACTCAATAACTACTTATTAGTGTGCCAGGCACTATTTTGGGTATATAGTTAACTGAGACACGATCCCTATTCTCATGGAACTTACAGAAACTATGGCAATTCTGTCTCTCTCTCTCCCTGAGGACCCATCTTTATCAGTCATCCCACCTCCCCAGGATTTTCAGCCTTTTCTTCTCTATAGCACTCTCCTAACAATCCAAGTTCAAGTCATTCTCAACTTTAGAAACGTATATATCCTTCCCGTCTCAATCCCTCCTTAGCTACCACCCTCTTTTCTGCTTTGCAGTCAAATCTCCTGGAAAGAGCTGTCCATATTTGCTGTCTCACTTCCTGTGTTCCCATTTACTTAGCTCACCAGAATCTGGTCACTCCACTGAAAATGCTCTTACCAAGGCTATCACTAAATTCCATGGATAATTTTCACTTTCTAACTTACTTGGCTTCTCAGCAACGTTTAACATTGTTGACTGGTCCCTCCTACTTGAATCTCTTTCCTTAGGGGCTAAAACCCCATATACTCTTATCTCTGATGGCTCCCTCTTGAGCCCCCTTTTTCTGTTCTTCCCTTGAAAAGCAACTATCATTAAATAGTGCTTACTATGTGCCAAGTGCTATTCTAAGTGCTTAACATATAATAGTCCATTTAATCCTCTACAACCCTATTTGGCTGGTACTATTATCAGCTTTACTGACAAGAAAATTGAGGCACCGAGAAGTTAAATAATTTGCCCAAGGTCACGCAGCTAGTAATTTGGCCTAGAGTTTTACTTTCTGCCCTTCTTTCATTCTATACATTCTCTCTGCATAACTATCTACTACTATGGCCCAGTTACTATTCTTTCTGATTCCAAAATCTCTCTTTAACCCAGATTTCTCTCCTTAGCTCTAGATTCACCTATCTTTTGCGATGGACATCCTCACTTGGATTTCTCACAGGCTTCTCAAACTCAACATCTCTAAAACCCAATTTGTTATTTTTCTCTCTCTCCTAAAGCCTGCTCCTCCTGTTATATTCCCCGTCTTAGTACTCAGCTGCCCAAGCCAGAAGCATGGGTATCAAACTTTTAATACCAAGAAAGGCTGTCTTCCCCCATCCCCTACCCCCACACACCTTGTCCCTGACCACTACCATACATTGAGGTTGTTTTTTATTTTTTTTTGAGACAGAGTCTCGCTCTGTCGCCCAGGCTGGAGTGCAGTGGAGTGATCTCGGCTCACTGCAAGCTCCGCCTCCCAGGTTCATGCCATTCTCCTGCCTCAGCCTCCCGGGTAGCTGGGACTACAGGCGCCTGCCACCACGCCTGGCTAATTTTTTGTATTTTTAGAAGAGACAGGGTTTCACCATGTTAGCCAGGATGGTCTTGATCTGACCTTGTGATCCACCAGCCTCGGCCTCCCAAAGTGCTGGGTGCTGGGATTACAGGCATTAGCCACCACGCCCGGCCATGTCAAGGTTTTTTGATGGTCATGACTCATTAAACTTCACACCTCTCCATCCCCAACAGCACAACTTTACATCAGAAAACTGTCGTATCCACCTGGATCACTGCCACATTTCTCCTCCCTGATGGCCTTGCCTCCAGATTATTCTCTTCTGATCTATCTTCAATACTGCAGCCAGAACAATCTTTCTAAAATGCAATTTTGATAATTTCACTCCATCTGCTTAAATATTTTCAGTGGCTCCCCAGTGCTCTCAGAATAGAGTCTAAATTTTTATCCTAGTAATCAAAGCATAATGTAATTCCTGCTTGGCCTTTTTAGTCTTCTATCTAATTATTTCCTACCTTTCACTCTAAGTTGCAGCCACAGAAAACGATTGTGGTTCTGCACAAGCATGTTTTCTCTCTTAGCTCTGTCCTTAGCCTCTCATTTCTCCTTTGCTTGGCTATTTCTACTGGGCCTTCAAGACTCAAGTGAGATGTTATAACCTTCAGTGTCATAAGTCGTAACTGTCTTGTCCCCTGACTCTATCCATCCAAAAGTGGGAGATAAGTGCCCCAGCCAACATCTTCCCCCAATATTCCTCCTATTTCAACACTCTTACACTGTATCATAACTCCTGTCTCCCATCAGTTACATGAAAAGGTACGCGGGCACATTCACTCTCTACTGTATGGTATGTCATAGGTATCATGAGATATTTGCTGAATGAATTCAAATGATTTTGCTCAGTACCTGTCACAGCAGTAGGTGCTCAATATATATCTGGGGAACTGATCTGAATTCTCAATACAACCCCACGAAGTAGACATTATTACATCGAATTGAAAGGCAAAGAAACCAAAGCTCAAAGATTTTAAATAATTCGTCCAATGACACCGGGCTACTACGCAGCAAAGCCACAACTCAAGCCTGTGACCACCAATTTCCAAAATGTACATGCATTATAGCCCATTACCTCCTTGTGCTGTTAAGGATACAAAAGATTTTAAAAACCTGATCCTGGTATGGAAGCTTAAGAAAAAGTTGTTTTTGAATGAAAAGTAGAGGGGTATCAAATTAGGAATTATTTTTTTAAGGACAACATTTGAACTAGTGGAAGGATAGGTAGGATTTAGACAAGCAGGGACTGGGTAAGGGAGTTAGAAAGGGCACGACAAACATTTCTGGTGGCAGTGACAGGATAAATACATGAGAAGTAGATTTATGGGGAGTCCACTGGGGTTTTCAATATGGGTTGTGGCTGCTATTTTTCACCTTATGATGTACTAATAAAACCAGGCATGTGTCTTATTGCAAGATAAATGGGGTTTTACTAGACTTGGCATTCACTCTTAAGAGGCAGCCACTGTGTAAACATCTTACAAAATCAATTCGTAAAGAAGCCCACAAGGAACATTAAGAAGCTTACTTGCTGCAGTTCTGCAAGTTGCTTTTAAGGATGTCATAGTCAGTATTGAACAGAGGCCCACTGTCCTTTAGCATGGCTTTCTGGATGCTGTACACATGGATGCTGGCAGTCACAGCTAGCTTGGACTTCACTGCTACAAGTCAACAGGAAAAGCAGTCTGTTAATACACAAACTTCATAGCATAGAGGACTTTAACAAGAAACCCTTCTGCATTAAAGCATTTGTAATCTGCGGTGGTCCAAAAAACTCTAAAAGGCCACATAGCCACATATACAGTAAAACATCAACCCTTCTGTCTGCAATGGGGACATTATGACAAGTTGGTGGTGGTGAGTCATTTCTAAGTACAGCACCTGTGAGGGTATCAGTCATGCAGTGGACACTCAGTAAATATTAATGATTGATGATGACTACGATGATCTTTTTCTTTCGGTCAGAAAAGAGCCTTACACTATAGCATATAATTAAAGAGGACTAAGTAATTTATATCTGAGAATATCATTTATATATTTCAATTTTAGTTTAGAGAAAGCAACTCTATAATAAAAACAATGCAAACTAGATAAGCCTACAGAGGAGAAACACAAAAGAACACCACAAGAACAAATGTTAGGTTCTGTGAAGGAAAGGATTGCAGCTAACTTGTTCCATGTCCCCAGTTCCTAGTATAGAGCTTGGCACATAGTAGATAGTCATTACCTATCTATACAATAAAGAAATTTTGCTTTGCTTAACACTGTGGGAATTCAGAAAGTAAAAAGTAGACAAACCCACCACTCTTGAATACTTTAGAGTTAAATTTGGTAAAATACCCCCATCCTACCCTCACAGGCAGGAGCTCTTTCTTTTTAAAATACACATATTTTTTGTGTCCCTGACATGGCTGCCCTCCACCCTCCTCAGTCCCAATCTGTGAAATGGGGCCTGCAGGCCAAGGAGCCTTTATATACAAAGTACAACAGCACAGGTTTTGTCTTGAGATACAGGTCCAAGATCAGGAGAACCCTGTTATTAAATTCCTTTGAATTGGGTTTTTAAACAATCGAATGGTAGCACTAATAGTCTTGAAAGAGTGAGACAAATTTAATTTAGAAGTCTTTCTGACTTCCAGAAAAGCATTCTTTAACTTGCTTCCTAAAAAAACTGCCACTGTCTTTTTACAGTTGATGAGGTAGCTCATATGGTATTCATAACAGTTTCTGCATGTGTCACGAGTTTTGAAATTCTATGATAAAAGTGCTTTATAAATGTCAGCAGCTATTGGCCCTAAAAATGGGAAGTTAGGCAGATGTAGTATCATATTTTAACATGCTTCAAAAACTACTAATAAAATGACTATTGGGCTATTCAGTTAAATAGCTAAATATATGCAGATGTTAGAGGCAGATTTTTTATTGCACCTACATTGATGCCATAAGAGGAAAACTTGCTAAGTCACTAAAACACTTACCTTCCAATTTATCTTCTCTCACTACTGCAACCTTGTGGCACTGTAAGAAAACAACACTTGATTAGTGCTTAATGTAAGAATCTGCAATTTTAATTTCCTTGCCCCAATAATTCAATTGTGCTTGGATGTGAATTAGGAAAACACCAGGCACTCCTTAAAATATATGTTATAATTTAATAAAGTCAGACTCACTTTTAATTTGCTTACTTTCAGGAAAAAAATAATTTGCTTATCTTAAAACTTCTCAATAAGGTTAAGAAAAGTGATCTAGTACAGATTTCAGTACTACAATTTAAAAAATAAAGCATCTCAAATCAGTGTGAGCAAAGGCTTTTTAGTGAGTGATTTAATAAGAATTACTGTATAATCACATGGAGCCACATAAAAATTGGATCTGTTCCTCATACCATATACCAAAATAAATTCTAAATGGATCAGAGATTTAAATGTAAAAAATGAGGCTGAGTGCGGTGGCTCATGCCTGTAATCCCAGCACTTTGGGAGGCTGAAGTGGGTGGATCACCTGAGGTCAGGAGTTTGAGACCACCTTGGCCAACATGGTGAGGCCCTGTCTCTACTAAAAATACAAAAATTAGCTGGGTGTGGTGGCAGGCGCCTGTAATCCCAGCTACTCAGGAGGGTGAGGCAGGAGAATCACTTGAACCTGGGAGGCGGAGGTTGCAGTGAGCTAAGATTGTGCCACTGCACTCCAGCCTAGGCGACAAGAGTGACACTTGGTCTCAAAAAAAAAGAAAAGAACACATACATGCACATGAAAACATGTGTGAATTCTATAACCGGCTATAACCTAAGAAAGAGGGAACATTTCCTAAGTATAATTTGAAATCCAGAAATAACTGAAATAATCTATTAAAAAAAAATTTAAATGAAAAAAAAAATTCAGTACAAAAACAAACAATAAAGTGGAAAAAAAATCTGCAACTTACATCACAAAGGGTTAATATGCAACTTCTAAAAATAAAGAAAACAAAGACTAACAACCCTTTAGAAAATGGGCCAGAGAGGCCAGACGCAGTGGCTCATGCCTGTAATCCCAGTACTTTGGGAGGCTGAGGCAGGCAGATCATGAGGTCAAGAGATGGAGATCTTCCTGGCCAACATGGTGAAACCCCGTTTCTACTAAAAATACAAAAATTAGCTAGGCGTGGTGGTGCGTGCCTGTAGTCCCAGCTACTCAGGAGGCTGAGGCAGGAAAGTCGCTTAATTCCGGGAGGTGGAGGTTTCAGTGAGCTGAGATTGTGCCTGGTGACAGAGTAAGACTCCATCTCAAAAAAGGAAAAAAAAAAAAAAAAAAAAAGGGCAAGTGGTAGGAACAGATAGTTCACAGAAAAAGAAATATAAATATCCCTAAAACATATGATAACATATGCTGTACGGAAACAAGCACTTTCATACATTGTTGGTGGGAACAAGAAACAGAGTGATATTTGGCAATATCCAACAAAAGTACACATGCACTCACCCTTTGACCAAGCAATTCTACTCTAGGAATGTAACCCTAAAACACACTAGCAAAAATATACAAAACACATAGACACTAAGCTATTCACTACAGCACTATTAATATCTGTAATAGCCAAAGATCGTAAATAACAACTACCAATAAAGGATTGCTGAATGAGCTAAGGTATATCTATCAATGTGGCACTATGTGGCTACAATAATGAGGAATATTTCTATAACTGCTGTGGAGTGATGCTCTGAATCTACTGTTATGTAAAAAAAAACCAGAGTGCAAAATAGGTTGCACGTATGAAAACATTTATCTAAGAAAGAGAGGCAAAATTAATATATATTTTCTTATATTAAAAATATATACAACAGGCCAGGCGCAATGGCTCACGCCTGTAATCCCAGCACTTTGGGAGTTTGAGGTGGGTGGATCACGAGGTCAGGAGTTCAAGATCAGCCTGGCCAAGATGGCGAAGCCCCGTCTTTACTAAAATACAAAAAAATATTAGCCGAGCATGGTGGTGGGTGCCTGTAATCCCAGCTACTTGGAAGACTGAGGAGGAGAATTGCTTAAACCCGGGAGGCAGAGGGTGCAGTGAGCCGAGATCGCACCACTGCACTCCAACGCCTGGGCGACAGAGCGAAATTCCATCTGAAAAAAAAAAAAAGGAAGGAGAAGGCAAACCCAACGTAATAGTTACCTGTAAGGGAAAGGAGGGAACCTATGAATTGAAAGCAAAATGGAAAAAAAAAAATTGAATTTAACTAGATATTGAATTGGTGGCTTCAGTAGAGTGAGGAATTATTTCAAATGATTCTAAAATACAGGATGACTGTGCATCCTTAGCAGGACATATCCTACAGACAAAGAACTGCAAAGAAATCTTATTTTCAGTAATCAAATTGTTGGTAATAATACTGGTTTTGCTTTTCGAAACCTTGTATATTTGTGTAAAGCAAATAGATATTTTTGTTAATGTTCGGAATCACCAAAATTCACAACATAAAAAAAAGAGCAATCTAAACATCAAATAAGTATTTTAAAAAGTGTAACCATAAGTTTGAGCTGGGATTATTAATGTTCTCATAATGTGTTTTCTCTTAAAACAGGCAGTCCTAAAAATGTCATTTTTACTGGTTTATTTAAGGGAAGAAAAAAGTCAGGTTCTGTAAAACTGCACACTAAAAATTACAGAGATTATAAAAAGTACAGACCATTAGGAATGAATCACTCAAAACCTATGCAGCTTTGCAGTAAAGAGCCCTAAAAACAGTAATTCGCACCTCATGAGAAGATCTGAATAGACCAGACAGGTCAGAGTGGCTATATACTGCCTCGGGGGATACTGAAAGTACGTAAAAAACAACAGAATGGAAATGCCAGCTGGTGCTAAAACAATGCAGACCAGAGTAGAGCTCTGATTCAATGGGTTCCTATTAAAGTGGACATGGGAGTTAGGGAGCATCCACAAACCCAGAGCCTAGGACGGGGTAAGCCCCCTGTTCTTAGCAGAACAGGGAAAACATGGCTAGCTGATGAGAGAAAATTCTTCATAGAAAAATTACGGCTAAAAAAACAGAAAGGCCAGGTGTCGTGGTTCATGGCTGTAATCCCAGCACTTAGGGAGGCAGAAGCATGAGGATCATTTGAGCCCAGAAGTTTAAGACCAGTCGGCCAGGTGCGGTGGCTCACACCTGTAATCCCAACACTTTGGGAGGCTGAGGCGGGTGGATCATGAGGTCAGGAGATCGAGACCATCCTGGCTAACACAGTGAAACCCCATTTCTATTAAAATACAAAAAATTAGCTGGGCGTGGTGGCAGGCACCTGTAGTCCCAGCTACTCAGGAGGCTGAGGCAGGAGAATGGCGTGAACCCAGGAGGCAGAGCTTGCAGTGAGCCGAGATCACGCCACTGCACTCCACCCTGGGCAACAGAGCAAGACTCCGTCTCAAAAACAACAACAAAAAAACCCAGCCTGGGCAACATAGTGAGACCTCGTCTCTAACAAAAATAAAAGTAAAACATTAGCCAGGCATGGTGGTGCATGTCTGCAGCCCTAGCTACTCAGGAGGCTGAGGCAAGGGGATCACTTGGGCCCAGGAGTTCAAGGCAAAACATCACCATTTTGTAACCTTTAGTGAATTAATGATTTAGGCAATGATTAAAACTAATCTCAGCTAAAATCATTAGATGAAAAGCTAATAGGGAACCCATAACGCATAGATCAGGTTGACAGTTCTTCACATTACAAAAAGAACCAGCCAAACATTTCCTTGAAATTTTCAAATAATCCTCTGGAAGAATCTCTGGAATGAGATTTGAAGGAAGCTTTCACGTTCTATATATTTTTAAACATTTTTTATAATAATCATTGGAAAAATAAAAATTATTTACATTTAAAAAAATCCAGGTCAGGCACAGTGGCTCACTTCTGTAATCCTAGCACTTTGAAAGGCCGAGAAGGGCAGATCACTTGAGCTTAGAAGTTCGAGACCAGCCTGGGCAACGTGACAAAACCCTACCCCTACAAAAAATACAAAAATTAGCTGGGCATGGTGGCGAGCACCTGTAATCCCAGCTACTTGCGGGGTTGAGGCAGGAGGATGGCTTAAACCCAGGAGGTTGAGGCTACAGTGAACCGAGATTCTGCCACTGCACTATAGCCTGGGTGACAAAGTGAGACCCTGTCTCAAAAAATAAATAAAAATAAAAATGATTAAAAATTCCATACAAAGCTGTGTAATGTCTTTTTTCTTTCTAGAAGCACTAAAAACTTGAAAAGGAAATTATCAATACAAGAATTAAAAGAACAAAACCTGACATAATGCTTAAGAATTTGCCTTTCCTTAGGATTCCCTTTAAGGGAAAAAAAGCATAGGTAAGCATCCACATTTGGTCAGTTAATTCCACAGGGCTCCACAGAGCTTCCCAGTGAGGCTATTGGGAGGGCAAGTCCAGGGCTCCAAAATCCTCACAACCACTTCAACCACAGCAACCACGCTCTTAATAAATTTTACATATAGAACTCTGATTAAGATTTTGTTTGAAAAAGCATTCTCCTGCTAAAAAAAGATAGGCAGAATTTAAATGCCATCTTATACTTAGAAACAGAAAACCTTTTTATAAGCAAGCCATGGCTTAGAAGTTTTTAACTGATTATAGGTTATACATCATTTTGAAAAATGGTCTCAGAAATATGCACTGAGGAACAATTTGAACACTTTCAGTGTCATCCAAGAAAACTCCGGACTCTGAAGACCAACCATGAAGACTGTCCAAGAATCCTAAATTAAGAGCCCCTGTTATAATGGGTCAGTTTGAGTAAAAATCTATATTATCTTAAAACACAAATTATTAACTTGGGATCCTATTCCAGAAGATCCATGAACTCAAAATTTTATGAATGTCAACATATGCATTTTTCTTTCAGATTCTCAGTGACCAAAAAAAGAAAAAAAATTACTGCTTTAAAGAAATATAAAGATTCCCAAGTAAAGGCTTAAATATGACTAGATTGAGGGTACTGACATAACTAAAGAAAGAGACAGAAGGTTAGTTGACCCTGTAAACAGAAGAAAATATGACAATCAGCTATAATCTTTGACAATAACCATTCAAGAGCTCTAGAGTGGCAGAACTCTGGAGGCAGGTTTATCTCTGAAAGTAAATGAGTCACATCTGTTTAACTTTGCTTCAGAGATATAAATGACATCTTATTTTACACTTGCAAATATCTTGGTTATCATTTGGCTCGCCAAATAGCTTGCAAACAAGAAAAGAATATGTTGGCTAGAGAGTATTAAGTATCTGATCCTTCTAGCAGTTTTGTTGCTCCTTGTAAATTACTAAACTGACATTCCAGTTTTATTTTATATCACCCAAGCTGGAGTACAGTGGTGTAATCACAGCTCACTGCAGCCTTGACCTTATGGGCTCAAGTGATCCTTCCCACTTCAGCCTCCTGAGCAGGCGGGACTACAGGCGCATGCCACCATGCCCGGCTAGTTTTTGTATTTTTTGTAGAGATGGGGTTTCGCTAGGTTGCCCAGGCTGGTCTCGAACTCCTGGGCTCAAGTGATTCTCCCAACCCAGCTTCCCAAAGGGCTGAGATTACAGGAGCGAGGCACTGTACCCAGCCTGACATTTCAGTTTTAAATCTCACATGCTTGAGACTCAATTGCTAAAAAACAAATCCAGTCGGCCGGGCGCGGTGGCTCAAGCCTGTAATCCCAGCACTTTGGGAGGCCGAGATGGGCGGATCACGAGGTCAGAAGATCGAGACCATCCTGGCGAACACAGTGAAACCCCGTCTCTACTAAGAAATACAAAAAATAGCCGGGCGAGATGGCGGGCGCCTGTAGTCCCAGCTACTTGGGAGGCTGAGGCCGGAGAATGGCGTGAACCCGGGAGGCGGAGCTTGCAGTGAGCAGAGATCCGGCCACTGCACTCCAGCCTGGGCTACAGAGCGAGACTCCGTCTCAAAAAAAAAAAAAAAACAAATCCAGTCAATATTTTGACAAATCAGGGCTCTGAACTTATGATTCTGAGGGAAAATCAAAGGAAAGAGGAAAATGTAGTAGATCTTTGAGAAGGGGCCATCTGACCTTTGGGCAAAGTCCCACGGGGCTTTTTATGCCCAAAAGAACCTTCAGACAGGAAGTCTGAGGAAGTGAGAACAGAAGAGGTATGCCTTACTTTTGGGAGGACGCCAGAGAGGGGAATTATTAAAGTTCCCAAGGCCCAGTGTGGTGCAGGAGAGGGAACAAGACATCTTAGCAGAGCTTCTGGTACCCACCAAGGCATGGGAGTAACAGAATGATCCCTGTGCCCCTGAGAGGGACATGAAAATAGCTAAGAAAAAAATCAAGCAGACCTGAGAAAGCTTTACAGTCAGGATGATGAAATCCAGCAGTCACCTGCGGTGCCAGATGACCAGATACCAGGTGGGACTACAAAAAGAAGAGGAAGGAGAATAAAATGTTCCCACCCTATGCACTGCATTAGCCATGCTCCTGCCAAAAACCCTTACCCTTTAGGCACTTAGACGTAAGCCTACCCAAATGAATGTTCAAAATTAAAATGAAGTTCAGTTAAAGAAATTATAATTTTTGAACACTTGTATTCGTGATTCGAAATTTGAACAGGTGTAAAATTAAGCACCATTGCTCCCCATATACCTTCAAGAGGGAAAAAGAGATACAGGGAATAACAGAAGCAGTCTCCTAACATCTTATTGCATAATAATGATACAGTCTCTGCATCACAGCCAAGATATTACCCAAACTTCTCAGTTTTAGATTTAGTCTAAACACCCAAAATAATCATCACCATCAAACAGCTCTTTAAAACTACTATAACACAGAATCTTGGTTTTTTTCTCTCCCCTAAACTATGTTATAACACTCTTCATAACACAAACACATTTAAGCTCATTACAAGGCTCTGAGAACTTACGGAATGTCCATTCTGAATGAGACTGCCAGACACCAAATAGGTAACATGCAGTTGGGCTCCTGAATTTTCTTTTCGTTTCCTTTCAACATAATCATACAGCATCCTGTTCCAAAGAAAACAAGCCACAAGTAAGTCATCAGTAAGAGTTCTTACATGATCAACTCTTAATTAACGACTTAAAAGATAAATGAAATCTGGTAGTCCATCAAATTTTCTGAACAGTAGCATTTTTGCTTGGCTTATGGTCAGTTAAAAAAAGGATGGACTATAGACAGGACATGGGGAGTAGAGTCCACTTGTATGGAGCTGGCACAGTGATCAGTATATTAACTGAAATAAGATTAATAATAGACCAAGAGGGACTGAACCTGCATTAAAACAGTGGCAATGATACATAATAAATAGAACACTGAATCAAGAAGTAGTTTGGTAACTGTCTAAGCTCTGGATAAGATAATTAATGTGTCTAGGCCTCTTAATATCCCAAGGTGTGAACAGGAGGGTTATATTAGATTAGTGATTCTTTTAACCTGGGATTCAGGTGGCCATCTATAACCCTCCAACCCTAAAGTTTCAGCAAATGTTTATGTGCTTTTTTGGGAGGAGATGTGTGAGAGTTTTCGATGGATTCTGAAGAGTGAATTACTCCAAAACATTAAGAACTACTAAGTATATGATCACAAATGTCCAGCTCTGAAATTCCTATTTTAAGATTACTCAGATTTAATGCCGATTCAGAATTGCAGAATGTAACAGCTTACTCACATCACCCAGTATTCAGAATAATTCATTAACCTGAGATAGCCAAATACTAAATGCAGAAATAATGCTGCTTTTAGTAAAATCTCTAAATTCATTTTTACCCTATGATCCAGCAAGTATAAGAAGTTGGCTCCCTTCAACAATCCAGTTTAAAAACAACAAAAAGAGACATAACATGTCTTTTATTTCGAGAAACATTTACAGTCTCTCTATAATATACTTCTGCCAAGCACAGCTAGAAATTTAAAAATCCCCAGAGAAACTCAACCTACATTGCTGTTCACTCTCTTCTTGAAGAGCCTGCTCTCTCAGCTTCCATAAAACCATGACCCACTGAGTCTCCTGCTACCCCTCTCACTGCTTCTGCTTCACTTTCTGAAGAGACTTCTCTACCTCCTCCCTTTCCTTAACTGTTGGTGTTCTGCCTTCAGCTATCTTTTCACTCTATGTATTAGAGTGACTGACCATTCCTGTCTGCCTGGGTCTGAGGGGTTTCTTGGGATGTGGAACTTGCAGTGACAAAATCGACCATCCTGGGCAAACCCAGGGTGGCTGGTCACCCTACTACATATTTTCCTCGGTTTATTTCATCCATCCCTGACTATAACATCATCTGCTCAAACCACCCAAGCCAGAAATCTGGGAGTCATTATCCTTCACTTCTTCCTATCCAGTGAGTTGCCAAGTCTCATCAGCTCTCCTTCCCAAGTAATTCTTGACTCCATGCCCTCCAAATGTCTTGACTAGACTATTTCAATTCCACGTATCAATTCCTCTTCTCCTCCCCACTTCACCTTCATTATCCATGATGCTGCCAAAGTGAAGTTTAAAAAATGCAAATCAAGTCATTCAGTCAACAAAACTTTACCGAGTGATTACTTTATGTTCTATGCCTTAGTGACAGAATAGTGAATAAAGCAAGTCTGCTCTTAGAGCTTACATTCTAGAAATGAGATACACAATAAATATATATAATCTCAGATGACAGTAAGTTTATGGAAACAAAATTAAGTAAGGTAAGGAGGACAGAGGGTGCCTGAGAAGTTTTGCTATTTTATATAAGGTGATTAGGAAGGCCTCATTAGCAGAGCCCTGCACAGAGGGAGGGAGCCAGCAAGGTGGATATCTTGGGAAACAATGTTCTAGGCAGACAGTCCAACAAATGCCAAGGTTCTGACGCAGGACGGTCAGCAAGATCCAAGGAAAAGAAAGGAGGCCAGTGTGCTGCAGTGAAATAAGGACAGTAGTAGGCGAGAGAGGGCAGAGTGCCAGGCACATAGGGCTTTGTGGCTACCATAGGACTTTAAGAAGCCATTAGAAACTTGAGAGCAGAGGTAACATGATCTCACCTTTTGGAAGGATCTGAGGTTATGTGGACGATATACTGTAGGGGAGCAAGAGAGGAAGCAAGGAGACCAGTTAGGAGGCTATTGCAATAACCTAGCCTAGAGATGATTGGTGGCTCAGTTTGGGGCGGTAGCAGTGCAGGTAGTAATTAGTGGATGAATTCTGGGTATATTTTAAAGTGAGAAACAAGAAGATTTGCTGATATACTGTGGTGAGGTGTAAGGGAAAGAAGAGTCAAAAATGACTGCACTAGGCAACCCAAAGAAGCAAGCTGCAATTCACCGAGATAGGGGAAAAGCAAGAAAAGCAGGCGTTGAGGGGAGAAGTCAGGAGTTAGGTTTTGGGGCATATTAAATTTGCAATGCCTATTAGTCACTGTTGATGTTGAAAAAGTTGCTAGAGAGTCTTGCCTGAAATATAATTCCTTGTTATAAATCTTTCAGTAGCGCCAGGCACGGTGGCTCACGGTTGTAATCCCAGCTCTCAGGGAGGCAGAGGCGGGAGGATAGCTTGAGCCCAGGAGTTTGAGACCTGCCTGGGCAATATAGTGAGATCCCGTTCTCCACAAAAAGCGGGGGTAAAAAAAGACAAAATAATAATAATAATAATAAGTGTAACAAAGCTTTCAGCAGCTTCTCATCCCCTAAGGATCAACTTCAAATCTCTAGGTATGACAGGTAAAACCCTTCTTGTTCTGGGCCCGGTATCTCTGACCATTCCCCAACATACCTACACTATCTTCATCCTTATGAAACATTCTACAGTTCCCTTTATTCCTTTGTATATGCCCCTCCTTCTGCCAGCCTGGCCTCGAACCCCTGGGCTCAAGTGATCCTCCTGCCTTGGCCTCCCAAAATGCTGGGATTACAGGAGTGAGCCATCATGCCTAGACAATGAGCCTCTGCCTTCTAAGCTCTAACAAATCTTATCTCATATCCATTATTACAGCATGTATCACCCTGCATTCTAACTACTTATTTTACATATGAGGCATCCGCTCTGGACTGTTAACTCCTTCAGTATAAAAAGGTGCCCTAGTCAGGATTTTTGCTGATTCCTCCTCTTTGCCCTTTGATGTTTCTTTCCATTACAACAATTGTGTTAGAAGAATAAATGAGCTAACAGATCCACGAACATTTTGGTTTGTTGATGCTAGTTTGGACCATGCTAAGGGAAGACGTGATAGGCAGGTACCATGCCCAAGATGCTCTCAAGCTTGCTGGCCAAATGCAGTATTTTTTATCCACAACTAATAGTCCTGCCCATATCATCAGTCATTGTCCTCTACGTACCTGTCTCCCCAAATTGACCCCAGTTCTTCTCTCTTATATTATTAACAGAAAATTCAAAGCAAACTCTTATTTTAAAAAAGAATTCCTGCGGCCGGACACGGTGACTCACATCTGTAATCCCAGCACTTTGGGAGGCCAAGGCAGGCGGATCACCTGAGGTCGAGAGTTCGAGACCAGCCTAACCACCATAGAGAAACCTCATCTCTATTAAAAATACAAAATTAGCCGGGCGTGGTGGTGCATGCCTGTAATCGCAGCTACTCAGGAGGCTGAAGCAGGAGAATTGCTTGAACCTGGGAGGCAGAGGTTGTAGTGAGCCAGGCTTGTGCCATTGCACTCCAGCCTGGGCAACAAGAGCAAAACTCTATCTCAAAAAAAAAAAAGGAAAGAATTCCTGCCTATTTTTTTGAGTCTAAAACATGTTTTATCTAATCTAAGCCAAACTTTTTTTTTTTTTTTTTGGGAGATAAGAGTCTCGCTCTGTCGCCAGGCTGGAGTGCAGTGGTGCGATCTCAGCTCACTGCAATCTCTGCCTCCAGGTTGAAGCAATTTTCCTGCCTCAGCCTCCCAAGTAGCTGGGACTACAGGCACACGCTGGCTACTTTTTCGTATTTTAGTAGAGACGGGGTTTCATCATGCTGCCCGGGCTGGTCTCAAACTCCTGAGCTCAGGCAATCCGCCCACCTCGGCCTCCCAAAGTGCTAGGATTACAGGCATTAGCCACCGCGCCCAGCCTAAGCCAAACATTTTTTAATAAACAAAATGTAAAATATTCTTAAATAAGAATGACAACAGGCTGGGCACAGTGGCTCACGCCTGTAATCCCAAAATGTTAGGAGGCCGAGGCAGGCAGATCACGAGGTCAGGAGTTCGAGACCAGCCTGGCCAGCAAGGTGAAACCCCATCTCTACTAAAAATACAAAAAGTTAGCCAGGCATGGTGGCACGTGCCTGTAGCCCCAGCTACTTGGGAGGCTGAGGCAGGAGAATTGCTTGAATCCGGCAGGCGGAGGTTGCAGTGAGTCGAGATTGTGTCATTGCACTCCAGCCTGGGCAATAGAGCAAGACTCCATCTCAGAAAAAAAAAAAAAAAGAATAACAACATATATGACTTCTTACAAGATACACTTCCTACACGTATGATTAATTATAGCTTCCCATTTTAATTCATTAATCTTCCCTCCTGATCAGTTCCACCCATAATGTTCCCCAGGATGAGTACAATGTATTGCCCATACTGCTTTCTCTAACCTAACTTAATTCTTTCATAGCATTTTCACAATCTGAAATTATCTTGTTTAAATCAATTGGTGGGGGGGGTGGGGGGTGGGCTTGTCTGTCAGGTTTACTATTGTATGACAGCCTGAAATAATGCTAAAGAAAACAGTATGAGGCCAGGCACACTGGCTCAAGCCTGTAATCTCAGCACTTTGGGAGGCCGAGGCGGGCGGATCACCAGGTCAGGAGTTCAAGACCAGCCTGGCCAAGATTGTGAAACCCTGTCTCTACTAAAAATACAAAAATTAGCCGGGCATGGTGGCGGGTGCCTGTAATCCCCACTATCTGGGAGGCTGAAGCAGGAGAATCGCTTGAACCTGGAAGGCAGAGGTTGCAGTGGGCCAAGTTCCACCACTGCACTCTGGCCTGGGTGACGGAGCAAGACTCCATCAAAAAAAAAAAAAAAAAAATTATGTGAGAGAAATGTTTGTGAAAATAGTGAGGCCGAGCTTGGTGGCTCATGCCTATAATAATTCCAGTACTTTGGAAGGCTGAGGCAGGAGGACTGCTTGAGTCCAGACATTCAAGACCAGCCTGGTCAACATGGCAAGATCCCATCTCTCCAAAATGAAAAAATCAGCTAGCATGGTGGCATGTACCTGTGGTCCCAGCTACTCACAAGGCTGAGGTGGGAGGATCCCTTGAGCCCAGGAGGTCAAGGCTACAGGAAGCCATGTTTGAACCACTGCACTCCAGCCTGGGTGATAAGAGTGAGACTCTATTTCAAAACAAACAAACATAAACCATAGTGCTTGGTATTCATTCAATAAATATGTATTGGCATTCATTGTGTGCCTGACACTGAAGAGAGAATAATTGTGGCATATTATATTTTCCAAAGATGGCTGAGACAGCATCTCCCATTCCATATGCTCTTCTACATTCTCTCATTGAGAAGTAGAGTCCACCCCTTGAATCTGGTATGGCCAGTGATTCACTGCTTGACTTCTGAGGCTAGTCAGAAAAGGCAATTGGCTCTACACTGTGCTGGAACACAAGTTTTTGGA
The DNA here is from genome assembly GCF_003255815.1 of Theropithecus gelada. Taxonomy (NCBI): domain Eukaryota; kingdom Metazoa; phylum Chordata; class Mammalia; order Primates; family Cercopithecidae; genus Theropithecus; species Theropithecus gelada. The sequence continues at coordinate 66,544,747 of NC_037682.1, read as the reverse complement.
GCCTTGAGCTGCTATGTAAGAAGTCCAACTACCTGGAGACACCAGGCTGTGAGGAAGCCCAGGCCATATACATAGACCACATGCAAGCACTCTAGTCCACTGCCCCTGCGAAAGTCCCAACAGATGGCCAGAAGCAACAGCCAGACATGTGCTTAAAGATGCCTAGAGATGACCAGGTTCCAGTTATTGAGACTTTCCAGTGGGGATGCCAGACATCACGGAACAGACATAAGCCATTCCCACTGTGCCCTATCCAAATTCCAAAGCAAAAGATTCTATGAGCATAATAAAATGATGTTTCCAGGCACTACATTTTGGGGTGATTTCTGATACAGCAATAGTAATCAGAACAGCAATGAACCTGACAAGTTTCCTGCCTTCATCGAGTTTATATTCTAGTGGCAAAAGACATACAATAAGCAAAAAATGCCAAGACAATAATATGAATTATAAAATGCTGGGATAACCATACACCCATGTGCAAAAAAATGATGCTGGACCCTTTCCTTACACCATACACAAAAAATTAACTCCAAGTGATTCCTAGAAGATATAGTCAATATTTATACATTTCAGTGATTCATTTAAAAATTAGCTTGAACTAACACCTAATCTGAAAGCTTTAGTATAGTCTTACTATAACGACTAAAGCATTTCTCCTTCCTTCCTTTCCTCCCTCCCTCCCTTCCTTCCTTTTTTCTCTCTCCCTTTCTGTTTTAGAGACAGGGTCTTGCTCTGTCACCCAGATGGGATCACAGCTCACTGCAGCCTTGAACTCCTGGGCTCAGACAATTCTCCTGCCTCAGCCTTCCGAGTAGCTAAGACTACAGGTGCATGCCACCACACCCAACTTCTGTTTTAAAAAACCTTTTTATAAAGATGGGGGTCTCACTATGTTGCCCAGGCTCACCTTGAACTCCTGGGCTCAAGCAATTCTCCCACCTCAGCCTCCTCAAGTGTTGGGACTAATACAACTGAGCCACCACACCCACCTGACTGAAGCATTTCTAATGTTAACAAGTACATGGCCAGGTGCAGTGGCTCATATCTGCAATCCCAGCACTTTGGAGGACAAGGCAGGAGGATGGCTTCAGCCCGGGAGTTCAAGACCAGCCTGTGCAACACAGTGAAACCCCATCTCTACAAAAAATACAAAAAGTAGCCAGGTGTGGTGGCGTGCACCTGTAGGTCCAGCTAGTCGGGAGGCTGAGGAGGGAGAATCACTTGAGCCTGGGAGGCCAAAGTTGCAGTGAGCCAAAATTGCGCCACTGCATTTCCACCTGGGCAACAGAGTGAAACGCTGTCTCAAAACAATAATAATAATGATGTTGACAAGCACATGATCTGTAGAAAACTTAAATATAGTGATAAAAATGATTTTTTTAAAACTCTAAGTGGATTACAGAATTAAATGTAAGTGCAAAAACTAAGAAATCTTAGAAAAAAAGCACAGGAGTAAATCTTCACAACCCTGGGTTAGGCAAAGCCTTCTTAGATACTATGTCAGAAGCATATGCAACACATCAGAAAGAAAACACAGCAAGGGTATGGAGAAAAGAGAATGCTTATACACTGTTGGTGGGAATGTAAATTAATACAGCCATTGTGTAAAACGGTATGGAGGTTCCTCAAAATATCAAAAATAGAGCTACTGTATGATCCAGCAGTCCCACTATGGATATACATCCAAAGGAAATGAAATCAGTATGTCAGAGATATTTGCACTCACATGCTTATTGCAGCACTATTTACAATAGCCAAGATATGGAATCAACCTATGTCCATTAACGGATAAATGCATAAAGGAAATAGAGTGTATATACACAATGGAATACTATTCAGCCATAAAAATGAATAAAATCCTATCATTTGCAACAAAATGGATGAACCTGGAAGAGACTATGTTAACTGAAATAAGCCAGACACAGACAAATACCACATGATCTCACTCATTTGTGGAATCTGTAAAAGTTGATCTCAGAAGTAGAAAGCAGAATTTTCTTTCCATAGGCTGAGGTGGTTAGCAGAGGGGGAATGGGGAGATGTCGTTCAAAGGATACATAATTACCATTAGACAGGAATAAGTTCAAGAGCTCTACTGTATAGCATGGTGACTACAGTTAACGATGATATATTATATTCTTGAAAAATGCAAAGATGGTAGACATTAAATGTCTTTACCACCAAAATAACTGTGTGATGTAATACATTTATTAGCTAGATTTAACTATTCCACAACGTACATATACTTCAAAATATAATGTTGTACACAATAAATACATACAACTTAACTTGTCAATTTAAAAAATCTTGGCTGGGCACGATGGCTCACATCTGTAATCCCAGCACTTTAGGAGGCCAAGGCAAGCAGATCACTTGAGGTCAGGAGTTCGAGACCAGCCTGGCCAGCATGGTGAAACCCCATTTCTACTAAAAATACAATAAAATTGGCCGGGCGTAGTGGCACATGCCTGTGGTCCCAGCTACCTGGGAGGCTGAGGCAGGAGAATGGCTTGAACCAGAGAGGCGGAGGTTGCAGTGAGCCGAGATCACGCCATTGGACTCCAGCCTAGGCGACAGAGCAAGGCTTCTGTCTTAAAAAAAAAAAAAAAAAAAAAAAAATCTTCTTAGGCCAGGCACAGTGGCTCGTATCTGTAATTCCAGCATTTTGGGAGGCCAAGGTGGGAGGATCACTTGAGATCAGGAGTTTGCGACCAGCCTGGGCAACATAGCGAGATCTCGTTTCTACTAAAAAAAAAATAATAAGATAAAAAAAAATTAATCCTTTTAAAATTTAAACTTAAAAAAGCATAAGCAACAAAAGGAAAAATAAATAAATTGGACTTAATCAGCAATAAAAACTTCCATTGGCCAGGCATGTGGCTCATGTCTGTAATCCTAGCACTTTGGGAGGCCAAGGCAGGGGCTTGAGCCTAGGAGTTCAAGACCAGCCTGGGACCAGCCTGTGAAACATGGCGAGACTCCATCTCTACAAAAAATAAAAAAATTAGCTGAGTGTGGTGGCATGCACCTGTAGTCCTGGCTACTTGGGAGGCTGAGGTGGGAAAATCACCTGAGCCCAGGGAAGTCAAGGCAGAAGTGGGCTGAGATCACACCACTGCACTCCAGCTTGGGCAATAGAGTGACATTCGGTCTCAAACAACAACAACAACAACAAATGTCTGCACTTCAAAGCACACCATCAAGAAAGTACAAAGACAATCCACAGAATGGTAGAAAATTTTTGCAAATCATTTTTCAATCGGGGTCTTATATTCAGAACCTATAAAGAACTCTTAAAACTCAAAAACAACCAAAAATACCCAATGACAGAAATGGGCAAAATTTTGAATATCACTTCTCCAAAGATATACAAATGGCCAAGACGTGTATGAAAAGATATTCAGCATCATTAGTCATTAGGAAAATGCAAATCAACATCATTTATGAGATACCACTTCACATCTGCTAGGATGGTTAAAATAAGACATAACAAAAAGTTTTAGCCAGGTGTGGTGATGTACACCCGTAGAGCTACTTGGGAGGCTGAGGCGGGAGAATCCTTGAGTTCAAATCCAGCCTGGGCAACATAGTGAAACCCCATCTCAAAAAAAAAAAGAGAATTCATCCACGAGAAGTCTAAGGGAAAAAAAAAGTGTCAGTGTTGACCAGAATGTGGAGAAACTGAAATACTCATATACTGTTAGGACGGTAAGACGGTGTAGCCATTTTGAAAAATAGTTTGTCAGTTCCTCCAAATGTTAAATACAGAATTATAACCCAGCAATTCCAATCCTAGGTACAGATACTGATATGGTTTGGCTGTGTCCCCACCCAAATCTCAACTTCAATTGTAATAATCCCCACGTATCAAAGACAGGACCAGGTGGAGATAACTGAATTATGGGGGCAGTTCCCCCAAGCTCTTCTCATGATAGTGAGTTCTCACGAGATCTGATGGTTTTACAAGGGGCTTCCCACTTCGCTCGACACTCATTCTCTCTCCTGCCAACCTGTGAAGAGATGCCTTCTGCCAAGTCTCCTGAGGCCTCCCCAGCCATGCGGAACTGTGAGTCAATTAAACCTCGTCTTTATAAATTCAATCTCAGGTATGTCTTCATAGCAGCATGAGAAGGGACTAATACATATACTCAAGATAACTGAAAATATATGTTCATATAAACACTTATACATGAATGTTCATAACAGCATCATTCATAGCAGTCAAAATATGGAAATAACCCAAATGTCTATTAATGATGAATAAACAAAATTTGTTGTATCCATATATATTTGGAGACTGAATCATGTCTCCAAAAAGCTATGGTGAAGCCCTAACCCCCAATACCTTAAAATGTGACCTTATTTAGAAATAGAGTTATTGCACATGTAATTAGTTAAGACGAGATCATATTGGAGTAGGGTGGATTCGTAATTCAATATGACTGGTGTTCATATAAGATACACATGCAAAGATACAGATACACAGGGAGAATGCCATGACAATGAAGGCAGAGATTGGAATTACGCAGCTACAAGCCAATGCGAATGATTGCCAGCAAACCATCAAAGGTGGGAAAAAGTAAAGAATAAGATTCTTTCCTATAGATTTCAGAGACAGCACACAGCCCCGCCAACACCTTGATTTTTACTTCTAGCCTTCAGTACTATAAGATATTAAATATCTGTTGTCTTAAGCCACCCAATTTGTAGTATATTGTTACGGCAGCCCTTGGAAACTAATAAATTATATAATGGAATATTATTTAGCCATAAGAACAAATTAAGTAGTGATGCATGCTAAGTGAAAAAAAAACAGACATTATAAGACTATATATGATTCCACTTATACAACATATTCAGAACAGGCAAATCTATAGGCAGAAAGATTAGTGGTTGTCTAGGGCTGAGGGCATAGAGGTAAGGGAGAAATGGTAAGTGAGTGATAGTGGGTAGTTTCTTTTTAGAGTGATGAATATGTTATAAAACTGTGGTGATGGTTACACAACTCTGTGAATATACTAAAAACTACTGAATTATACACCTTAAATTGGTGAATTATATCTCAATAAACTTTTTAAAGGGAGAATTACTAAAGAAATTAACAGAATGATATGACAGAATTGGGGAGGGGTGGGGATACTTGAAATAGAGGATTAGTAAGATTCCTTACAAGTGGTAACATGTAAAATCTGAGCTGAAATCTGAAGGACATGGACAGCTGAAAGAGCATTCCAGACAGAGGGATCCTAAAGTGAGAATAAGCTTGCATATTTGGAGAACAGAAAGGCAAATATGGCTAGACTATAGTAAGTGAGGTAGAAAGTGGTATGAGATGAAGTTGGGTAGATAGGCAGGAGCTAGACAGTACATTAATGCTACAAAAATTAGAGGTAATCAGGTAGCTACAGTAAAATTGCAGGCATCTTCATTTCACCTTTGGGGAACTCTAGTTCACAGTATACACCTTTGTATCCCAATAGGCTTAGTAATAGTTGCCTAATTTCACTTTAAACATCCATAACCACAATGAACAATAACCCATAGGTATCCATTCCCAAAGTTAACTGAACCTCTTGGGTTTGGGCCAGCTGCTCTTGTGCAATCTCAGTCAAAACTAGTCCCAATCTATCCCTAGGCTAAGACTTTCAGGTTTGAAAGCCTAACCCTCACCACCAAAATTAGACTCCTAAACCTGTCTAACACTAACCCAGATAGAGTCAAAGCAACCCATTCTAGAGACTAGGAACTTTCTAAGACTTGTGGAATGTTCTTAAGGCTCAAAGATTCCTATGGCTCCTTCAGGCATGGTGGCTCACACCTGTAATCCCAGCAATTTGGGAGGCTTTGGCAGGCGGATCATTTGAAGTTAGTAGTTTGAGATCAGCCTGGCCAACATAGTGAAATCCCATTTCTACTAAAAATATAAAAATTATCTGGGTGTGGTGGTGGGCGCCTGTAATCCCAGCTACTTGGGAGACCGAGGCAGGAGAATTGCTTGAACCTGGGAGGCGGAGGTTACAGTGAGCTGAGAGCACGCCTCTGCACTCCAGCCTGGGTGACAGAGCAAGGCTCTCTCTCAAAAAAAAGAAAAAGAAAAAAAAAGGCCGGGCGCGGTGGCTCAAGCCTGTAATCCCAGCACTTTGGGAGGCCGAGACGGGCGGATCACAAGGTCAGGAGATCGAGACCATCCTGGTTAACACGGTGAAACCCCGTCTCTACTAAAAAAATACAAAAAACTAGCCAGGCGAGGTGGCAGGCGCCTGTAGTCCCAGCTACTCGGGAGGCTGAGCCAGGAGAATGGTGTAAACCCGGGAGGCGGAGCTTGCAGTGAGCTGAGATCTGGCCACTGCACTCCAGCCTGGGCGACAGAGCTAGACTCCGTCTCAAAAAAAAAAAAAAAAAAGAAAAAAAAAAGTTTGTACGACTCAAAGAATAGAGAAAACTCAGACCATCCTTAGGAATAAAACAAACTAAATGAGCAATTAACCCAATATTTGTGTCCTCAACCTGTTTACTAATTCCCCCTTTTGGGACATAGATGATACTGGCACCTATGCAGGTCAAAACATTCTAAAGTTATTTCAAAAGCTTGCCTTTTCCCCTCTGGTTTCAAACTGGATCACAGTTTTCAGTAAGAAAAGGTGATATGGCAAAATTCAAGAAGAATAATGTTCTGCACCAGCCTAAACATATTCTTTTCAGTTTCACTTAAATAGTTCTCCCATCTCTTATACTGTCATACAGCTTGTGTCAAACACCTGTTGACCTCATTATGGAAGCATTTCAATAACATCCAGAAATGGGCCTAAGAAAAACATGTGAAAACATAGTGAAGATGTAAGAAACAAACATACAAATCCGAGATGTAAACAGAACTGGGCAGGCCATTTAATAAATTTGAATTAACAAAGTGATGTTAACCAGAGCCCAAGGCTGCAAATAAATCCAATAAATTTACCATCATACCTTTATATATTTAGGTTGCTGCAAAAGTAATGGCAAAAACCACGATTATTTTTGCACCAACCTAATACAAGTCCACCAATATTTTAAACAAGACAAAAGGTAGTAAAAAGAGTATTATTTTCATTTACCCAGAAAATTAGCTCTAATCTATAGGCTATCTGTAGAGTTAAAAGCAAAGCACAACAAAAAACAAAACAAAAAACTCCAATGTGATTAAAATTGGTAGTAACTTGGACTTACTGTTTGGCCTGGTTAACATGAACCCCTAGTGTATAGCTCAGCCATTTGTATGTCACCTGTAAGAAGAAAAACATTTTCAAATGTTTTATTAGATGACTCCAGAGTGCAGATCAGTCCCGAGTGTCTGTTCCTAAAGATCCCTATTCTTAGATGGTTATGCCTTATAAATTACAACAAATGCCACTGCGGCTTTGCCAAGAACTATCTATCTGGATAGGCAGGACCAAGTTACTTATCTTAAAAATGCTAGTAAGTTTGTTTCATGAAGTAATGAAAAATAATCTAACAAGACAGGTTGAACATACCTAGCAGAAAAAGCTCTCATTTTCCTCACATTCCTTGTTTTACTTAGGCCCTTTCCTCATGATGTCTTTTTTTTGGGACCACCAGCCAAAGCCATCCTAAAACTCATGCAGAAGATAGATGACTTTGAAATGTTATGTCTCAGAAACTTCTAAAGAAAGTTGCACCCATGCAAACATTAAAGGGCGCTGGTGGTGCAGGGGTCAGGAAATGAACAAAGAGGGTAAATATTTTTATAAGAGATCAGATTGGGAACTACCAGCATCAAGCCTTCATCCCTCCTAGACCCAGGATGCCTGCACTCTCTTCTCTCAAAGTCTCTCCAATTCCAAATGTCAAGCTTCCAATAGTTAGAAGACTTGCACAGGTTAGGCAAAGGTAGTGTGATGTAGAAGAAAGTATTAGTAAGAGGACAGACGTAGGTTGAAAAATTGCCTATCCCTTACCAACCGGAAATAAACAAGTTATTTGGCCCCTCAGATTCAATTTCCTCATCTAAGGATACCACCACCGACCTGGGGTAGGGTGCGGGGAGGTCACTGTAAAGATTAAAGTGCCTTAGCACACAGCATGCACTCGATCATCAAGGTTTGAAAAGTGCACTCACATCCATCATCTCGCTTGATCTTTACCGCACCCCTGTGAGGCGGGTCAAACCTCTATCAATGCTTAAATTTCCAGGAAGAGGAAACAGTATCTGGAGGTTACACAACTTGTAACTTAACACAGTTAAGACACGATTTCCTCAACTATAAACGTAAAACTTTAAACGCCAACCACCTTAAAAGATAGGTGTAGGGACGCCTTAGAAATACTCAGCCAACGGCCCTCCCTCCTCGCCCGGTCTCCGCGGCTCCAGCCCCAGGCTCTGTTCAGAGCACGCCCACCCAAGGGACACGGACTTCCGTGTGTGCCGGAGGACCTTCCCGACGAGTCCTCGCTCGCCCTGGGGCACAGAGCTCACCCAGGTCCCCTCGTAGGGACCCGTCTCCCCCTGCTCCCCACGAAGCCACCTCAGAGAGAGTCAAGGCTCCCGCCACCCCAGCCGGGCCCAGGACCCCGGTCGCACGCCCGCGTTCCCCAGTAGTAGCTGCTCACGATCTTGTTTTGGTCCGTGACGAACTCGTCTATATTTTCCAGATAAAGCTGGTCCGCCATGGTGCGGCAGCGCTGGGACCCGCCTCTAGCCCCTCTCTCAACCACAGACACAGCTCCCGCCGGCGGGAAACGTCTTTGCTCCCTCCCAGGTCCCGGGTCGTTTCCCCGGCAACGGAAGCGACGCACTACGGCGGCCCTCAGCGAGTCAAACTAGTTATGGAGACGGCGCAGACTGAAGTAGGCAGAGCTAGTGGGAAACAGCAAAGTAAGGGGCCTCCTGGCTAGTTTTTTCCTATACCTACGTGCTTATGTTAAAGTTTAATTTATAAATTAGGCACAGTAAGAGATTAACAAAAATAACTAACGATAAAATAGAACAATTGTTATTATTATACTGTAATAAACATTAGTGAATATGGTCTCTTAACAGATGTCGTTGGATGTAATATTTCCCTACCGAGATTGGCTGCGGGTGATGAAACCCGGGAAAGTCCGGATAAAAGGGAGACTATTGAAAACAAGTAATTTTAGTAGTGCTGCCAACTGGGGAAAAGTACTGCCTGTTATAATCCCTCAGAGTTGAGAAATTAGGGAAGGTTTTTCCAGAGGGGATGAGGAGAGGCTGAGTGTTTCGGATAGAGGCAGGAGAATTTGCTGGAAAAGAGTTCATTATCTCTGGATTATTAGGAGAAGAGGCGGGTGAGAGATACTTGGGAGAAACCAAATAGTTGTGCCTAGGAGAATGTGAAGAGGTGCATGAGCTGTGTTCTCAGGAAAACTTGGAGAAAAGTTATCAGGTTGGGGAATTTCAACTCAAATTTCTCCTAATATCACCCCCCAAAAATCTTTAATAATTGACTTCAGCATAAGGTGGTGCAGTTCAGTACCGCAGCTGTAGTGCATAAGTGAATCAGACTTACTGGGTTTGAATCCTCGTTTTGCAGTTCGTTGTGTAAAGTTAGGTAATTCTTTAGCCACTAGGAGCCTATTTCCTTATCTATAAAATGGGAATAATAATAGTACCTACTTCAAAGGCTTATTGCAACATGCATTCATTCAAAGCACAGCAAAATCCTGAGAAAGGCCAGATACTGTTCTGAGTGCTGAGGTGCTGGGGCTGCAGCTGTGAACAATAATAAACCCAGCCTGTTCACATGTAGCTTACATTCTGAGATATTTAAGTGAACCATAGTGGTGGTTTAAAATAGGGCAGCAGACTGGGCGCGGTGACTAACGCCTGTAATCCCAGCACTTTGGGAGGCCGAAGGGAATGAATCACCTGAAGTCAGGAGTTCGAGACCTGCCTGGCCAACATAGTGAACTCCTGTCTCTACTAAAAATATAAAAATTATCTGGGCATGGTGGCACATGCCTATATTCCCAGCTACTCGCGGGGCTGAGGCAGGAGAATGTCTTGAATCCAGGAGGTGGAGGCTGCAGTGAGCCAAGATCATGCCACTGCACTTCAGCTTGGGAAACAGAGGAAGACTCAGTCTAAAAGTAAAATAAAATGGCTTGGCGCAGTGGCTCACACCTGTAATCCCAGCACTTTGGGAGGCCGAGGCAGGCAGATCACCTGAGGTCAGGGCTTTGAGACCAGCCTGGCCAACATGGCAAAACCCTGTCTCTACTAAAAATACAAAAATTAGCCAGGTGTGGTGGCACATGCCTATAATCCCAGCTACTTGGGAGGCTGAGGCAGGAGAATCACTTGAACCTGGGAGACAGAGGTTGTGGTGAGCTGAAATCGTGCCACTGCACTCCAGCCTGGGAAATAGAGTGAGACCCCCTCTCAAAATAAATAAATAAAATAAAGTAGGGTAGCAGTGCCAGACACAGTAGGTCACACCTACAATCCCAGCGCTTTGGGAGGCCAAGGCAAGGGGATCACTTGAGCTCCAGGATTTCAAGACCAGCCTCAGCAACATAGTGAAACTCCATCTCTACTAAAAAAAAAAAAAAAAAAAAGCCATGGTGGTGGCGCAAGCCTGTGGTCTGTGGTCCCAGCTCTGAAGTGGGAGGATGGATTGAGCCCAGGAGGTACAGGCTGCAGTGAGCGCTTGATAACGCCACTGCATACAGCCTGGGTGACAGGGTGAGACCCTGTCTCAAAAAATAGTAATTTTTTTTTTTTTTTGAGATAGAGTTTTGCTCCTGTTCCCCAGGTTGGAGTGCAATGGCGCAATCTCAGCTCACTGCAACCTCTGCCTCCCGGGTTCAAGTGATTCTCCTGCCTCTGCCTCCCAAGTTGCTGGGATTACTGGCGCCCACCACCACGCCCAGCTAATTTTTTGGATTTTTAGTAGAGACAGGGTTTCGCCATGTTGGCCAGGCTGGTATTGAACTCCTAACCTCAGGTGATCCACCCGCGTCGGCCTCCCAAAGTGCTGGGATTACAGGCATAAGCCACTGTGCCCAGCCAATACATTTTTTAAAATAGAGTAGTGGTAGTGGAAATTGAGAGAACTGAGTGACTTGAGTTTTCTGTTAGTTGGCAAAACCTGCTGATGAATTAGATGAGTGAAGTGTGGAAAAAACAGGAATCAAGGAAAATACCTAGATATAGAACATAAATCTTTAGGTAAATGGTGATGCCCTTGACTGAGACATGAAAAACTGGAAGCAGATGAGAAAATCAAATAATTCTATTTGGCAAGTTATAAATGAGGTAATATACATAAAACCCTCATGCAGTAGCTGCACACAATAAAATCTATAATCATTGACTATTACATTATTATATACCAGACACACTGTACCAGGTACTTGGAGAGCAATATTTCATTTAGTCCTCATAGCAATGCTGCAAATGCATTATATTGTCCATATTTTATTTATTTATTTATTTATTTATTTATTTATTTATTTTGAGATGGAATTTTGCTCCTGTTGCCCAGGCTGGAGTGCAATGGCGCAATCTCGGTTCACCGCAACCTCCGCCTCCCGGGTTCAAGCGATTCTTCTGCCTCAGCTTCCCGAGTAGCTGGGATTACAGGCCTGCACCACCATGCCTAGCTAATTTTGTATTTTTATTTTTATTTTATTTTATTTTGTGTATGTTTCAACATCTAAAATACAAATATTTTTGTACCTAAAAATTGTAACTTTTTTTTATACTTTAAGTTCTAGGGTACATGTGCACAACCTGCAGGTTTGTTACGTATGTATACATGTGCCTCATTTTGTATTTTTAGTAGAGACAGGTTTCTCCATGTTGGTCAGGCTGGTCTTGAACTCCCAACCTCAGGCAATCCACCCGTCTCCACCTCCCAAAGTGCTGGGATTACAGGCATGAGCCACCACGCCCAGCCTATTAATTTATTTTGTTTTATTTTTTGAGACGGAGTCTCGATCTGTCGCCCAGACTGGAGTGCAGTGGCACGATCTTCACTCACCGCAATCTCTCTGCCTCACAGGTTCATGCGATTCTCATGCCTCTACCTCCTGAGTAGCTGGGATTGCAGGCATGCACCACCACACCAAACTGTATTTTTAGTAGAGAGGGGGTTTTGCCTTGTTGGCCAGGCTGGTCTTGAATTTCTGACCTCAAGTGATCCGCCCGCCTCTGCCTCCCAAAGTGCTGGGATTACAAGTGTGAGCCACTGCGCCTGGCCATTGTCCATGTTTTAGAGACTAGATTGTTGAGGCTTAGAGAGAAGTAGATTTTTCCAGGATTATTAGGTGGTTACTGTGGGATCAGAACTCAGGCCCTTGTCAGTGCTCCACAGGAGTGGGAAGTAAGTCAAGATAATTGGCCAGGGAAGAGTCTTGATACTATCCCTATGCCAAATGGAGCAGATGACAGTGAAGTGGCTATGTTGTCTGGGCTGTATACCCTGGGGTTGGTAGTCTGGCGCCAGGAAAATTTAGGACACTAACACAAAGAGTTTAGGAGCGGAGGTTTAATAGGCAGAAGAGAAAGAGAAACAGTTCTCTTTATATAGAGAGAGAGGGGTCTCCTAGTGATCATGGTGGCAGATGCACTGGACTTTATAGTCCAGCTTGAGGAGGCGGTGTCTGATTTATGTAGGGCTCACAGATTGTTTCGATCAGGTGTGACATTTACATAGCCCAGGGAGAAGGCTGGTATCCCCACCCTAATCTTATGATGCAAATGAACTCTCCTTGGCTGGCATCATCTTGTCTGCTCCTTACTGTACACGTGGCTAGCAGAGAAGGGATGATGGAGCCGCCATCTTGAACATGTCTAGTGCCTAGTTCCTGCCCACATTCACCCGTGCAAGCTCCCAACTTGCTTGTCTACATCTGCAGCTCGACTTTACAGGCTGGTCTTTGTTATAAAATGATTTGGGGCTGCTTTTCATTAAAAAGAAAAGCCTTACCGTGGACTCCTATCCTTTTACTATCTGCCTAAGTGATTTCTTCTTAACTCCTATATCAACCACACTGTTTAGAGTACCCAGCCCAACCCAAAGGACATGCCAATATTAGGGCTGAATGACTTAGCTGGATTAGTGGTTACCCTTGGTAGGGTAGAAACTGGAAGGGACTATGAGGAGGCTTCTGAGATGAAGGTAATGTTCTTGATCTTGGTGCTGGTTGCATGGTGTGTTGAGTTTGGAAAATGATTTGAGGTACATACTTTTGATATGTATATATAGTTTTCTACGTGGATGTTTGCATTAATCAAAAGTTTAAGGAAATTGATTATTTGAGGAATCTTTTTTTTTTTCTTTCTCACTGCCTGTATGATCAGGTATTTTTTCAAAAGAAGCTGTCCAAAATGATGTGACCCTTATGAAATAATCAAATTTAAGAGTTTATGCAGCAGGCTTCTTTTCCTCTGTAGCAGGTTTCTTTTCTGCAGGCTTCTTTTCAGGGGCTGGTTTCTTGGTAGCTGCTGCCTTTTTTCCCACTAGAGGCTTCTTCTGCTTCTTAACACCAACAGCAGCCTTCTTTCCTTTCTTCCCTACCACAGGCTTCTTGCCTGCAACCGCCACCTTCTCATCTGATTTAGCTTCTAGTGCTGCTGCTGCAGCAGCTGCCTTATCCACCTGGAGCTTGTGATTCCTGGCCTGGCGAAGAGTGGTATTCCGGTGCACAGTCTTTGCATATGGGTTTAGCTTCAACATGATTCTCAGGTTTTTCAGTGGGTTCTTCTTTAGGACTCTGCGATGAATCTTCTTGCGTGGTGCTCGAAGGGCTCTTTGGATCTCTGGGCTTTTCAAGATTCTGCTAAGATCTGTATTAATCATCTTGTGCATGGGAAGATTGTAGTTACTCTTGAGGGAAGCGGCTTTACACCAAGTGCCATACAATTCATCTAACTTCCGGAAAGCACTCTCAGTCCAGATGCAGAAACGTCCCACATGCCCACCAGGAGCAAGCTTCAGAATGTTCAGTTTGCTTACATTAAGCAGAGTAATTTCAGGGATGTTTCTGAAGGCCTTGATGATGCCATTATCCTCATTATAGATGATGCACGGCCCCCTGCGCTGGATACGGCGATGGTTTCTCATTTTGCCTTTGCCAGCTCTCATTCAGTGAGAGGCATAGACCTTTTTGATATCATTCCAGGCTTTAAGTTTCTTAAGGAGCAAAACAGCTTCTTTGGTCTTCTTGTAGCCTTCAACTTTATCTTCGACTACCAAAGAAAGTTCAGGAACTTCCTCAATACGATGACCTTTAGACATAACCAGTGCTGGTAGGGCTGAGGCAGCCAGGACAGAACAGATGGCATATCATTTTTGGGTTGTGTTCACTCTACAATGCCAATGGTGCCAGGTTTTAGTTGGTGCAAACATTCGGCCTCCACAACACATGTTTCCAAAAGCACCCTGGCCAGAGCGGTGAGTCCCACCACCTGGAACTCTGGGAATTCGAGCCACAGCTCTGCCAGTACCCCAAGACTCAGCACTGGTCTGATGACCTGCGAATTCACTGACAGCGTAGGGCTGTCTGTTGTTTTTGCGCAAGTTGGTGTGAACAAAGTTCACAATATCTGGTCGAATAGGAGCCTTGAATACAGCAGGCAAAGTGACATTTTTGCCAGATGACTCCCCCTTTTTGGAATACACTGATATCAGTGGGAGAGCACATGCCATGGCAGAGAGAGGAGACAGCCACGCTCCTCTCACTCTGGCTGCCGCCACAGGAAAAAGTATTTGAGGAATCTTAACTACAGTGTCAAGCCTTCTCAAACTAGGAAAATAGAAAATAGGTAGAGGTATTAGAAAGACTGGGTTTAATCTTAACCTTGGACAATAGAAAGGAAATTCTGGGAAGAAGGGATAATGGGCAAAAGTGGTACAAAGCAAGGCAGTAATTATCAAATCAAGATAAATAATGAAAGGTATCTCTAAGTCTGGGTTGGGATAATGGGACTAGAAAGGAATGACTACAGCTCTGCACAGGATTGGGTAGACTAGGGATTGAGTGTGTACATTAAGGGCAGGAGAACTGGAGGGGGAAGAAAAGAGATAGCTTTTCTGTTTCTGTGTCTAAGGTCTACCCAGTTTGACTATTCCTTTTCCAATTTGGAGGGTAACTGAATGAAAAGCATATAGGCTTTGGAAACAATTTTTCTTGTAAAAAGCAAGAAAGCAAACAAACAAAAATCTGGGCCTGAATCCCAGCTTTACCACTTACTAGCTGTGTGGCTTTAGGCAAATCATTTAACCTCTTTTATCATCTTAAAAGAAGAGATAATAATATCCAGCGATGTACAGATAAATGTGTAATAACCAACTTGCTAAATAAAAAAAGCCCTGATCTGAAGTGGTTGCACTTCTGTGGTATAAATGCTCCACGTAACAAAATTCAAGCTACAGATATTGATGCCATAGAATGCAGAGTTAGGAAGAGTTGCACAGTATCACACCATTATTTCCACCATACAGACACAATAAACATAAATAACCTCAAGAGCATAGATAGACCAGGCACAGTGACTCACATCTGTAATCTCAGTACTTTGGGAGGCAAAGACAGGAGCATCCCTTGATCCCAGGAGTTCGAGTCCAGCTTGGGAAACATAGTGAGACCTGTCTCTCAAAAAAAAAAAAAAAAAAAAAAAAAAAACGAAAAGAGCATAGACAGTAGTAAAATACTTAGGAAGTGATGAAATTTGAATATTTATTGCCTTGTATTTAATATAATTTGATTGCACATTTATATAATTTAATTTTTAGTAATGGCTCTGTTTAACTGACTTGCAAACTTTCTGAAAATTTAACATTCAGCTCTCATAAGCAAGTACCGGCCAGCCCTCGTGCATCACTGTAAATAATTTATCTACCTTGCATGATTGAGAGGGTTGAAAGTAACATGCTCTGTGCCTGGGAGATAACTAAGCCTCCATAAATGCCAACTGTTATTGTATAACAAACAGTTACATACCACTGACTATTTGATAGGCTCCATTCCAAGTGCTTTACAAACATTAACCCATCTAATCTCCATAACAACCCTGGAAAGTAAAGCATGTTGTTATTCCCTTTATTCAGAAAAGTAAACTCTGTCACAGAGAGGTTAAATAACTTGCCCAAGGTCACAAAGCAACAGAACTAGAATTATAACCCAGGCAATCTGGCCACAGCATCCATGATCTTAAACACTGTGTCTTGCTATCTCATTATTAGTTTACAACTGTACATGTAAAACCAATAATAAGTACAGTAAACTCTAACACGTTTTATTGCAGAATTTTGGGATTCCTGTGCACATCAGTCAAGTGAGAATTGCTTTCAGTAGAAACCAAGTAACAAATTGGATATGTTGAGTATCACATGATATGACAACATAGAGTCCAGGCAAAAGTTAACATTGAAAGTTTTGGGTCAGGTGTTGGAGGTAAGGGAAGGTTGCGGGGAGTATAGACCTTTGATTAGATTTGGAAGGGAACTACAGCTAGCAAATGCCAGTGAAGAAGCCTAGGGCTGTGTCCAGGAGATTAGTGTTTTATCTAGATAATGCCTGAAGGCTTCATTTTAGGGTCAAAAGTAAACCAGAAAAGACTCCAGAAAAGAGAACTCCTCTGTACTTTTACTCCCATAAATCCTGAATGAAGAGTGTTGTAGGTTGTATACATTGCTTGGATGATAATAACTATCATTTATTGAGCACATACCATGTTTTGAGTACTTTGCCTAGAGTGGCTCATTTAATCCTCAGCCAATCCTGTTAGATTCAATTATCCCTTCACCAAAAAAGGGCCCAAATTTGAGATTGATTTTGTGTTGTCAATGGGAAGAGTGAGTAGAAAACAATTCCATGTAAGTTCTAAGACAAGGTTTGCTTAAACAAATAACTAAGTAGTAGGTAGTAAGTAGGACTTTACAACTAGCCTCATCCTAATGTAACAATAATAATGACACCACCACCACCAGCATCTAATAGCTTCTTAATAAATGTTTACTGATTTAGTTTTTTTGTTTGTTTGGTTGTTTGGTGTTTTGAGACAGAGTCTCGCTCTCTCACCCAGGCTGGAGTGCAGTGGCACGATCTTGGCTTGCTGCAACCTCTGCCTCCTAGGCTCAAGCAATCCTCCTGCCTCAGCCTCCTGAGTAGCTGGGATTACAGGCACCTGCCACCACACCTGGCTAATTTTTATATTTTTAGTAGAGATGGGGTTTCATCATATTGGCCAGGCTGGTCTTGAACGCCCAACCTCAGGTGATCCATCCGCCTTGGTCTCCAAAGTGCTGGGATTACAGGCATGAGCCACCGCGCCTGTCCTAACTTAGGTGTAATTACACTAAAAGCAGTGAGATTTAAGGGGGAAAATATAGGATTGAGAAACAAGGAGACCTCAAAGAGTGTCCACTATGAATTACCATTCACTGCATGTGTAGGCACTATGCTAGGCCTTTTACTTGAATATTTTCATTTAATCTTTGAAACAACCGATAAAGTATTATTACCTACCTACTATTATCTCTATTTTATAGATGTCATTTAGCTTAAATTATTATCCCTATTGTACAGATGAAGAAACTGGAGCTCAGAGAAATTAAGTAAGTGGTAAAGATGTGTTTCCAGCCCAGGTGTGCCCAAACACCATGTTCTCGACACTGTGGTTGTCTTTATACAATAGCATTTGGCTGATTTTTGTTTTCTTCTTTATATCTATTTTTTCTTATATGTGTTTGGAAGTTTTAACAAGAGTCCGTATCATTTTTATTTATTTATTTTTTTGAGATGGAGTTTCACTCTTGTTGCGTAGGCTGGAGTGCAATGGTGCGATCTCGGCTCACTGCCACCTCCGCCTCCCGGGTTCAGGTGATTCTCCTGCCTCAGCCTCCCGAGTAGCTGGGATTACAGGCATGCGCCACCACACCCAGCTAATTTTGTATTTTTAGTAGAGATAGGGTTTCTCCATGTTGGTCAGGCTGGTCTCGAACTCCCCACCTCAGGTGATCCGCCCGCCTCAGCCTCCCAAAGTGCTGGGATTATAGGTATGAGCCACTGCACCCGGCCAAGAGTCCGTATCATTTTTATAATCAGAAAAGAATGAACATATTTTCATTTTGAAAAAAATGGAGCATTTAGCAATGTTAAATTAACTCTTTTTATTCCAGTCATCTGTAATGTTTCGCTATTTAAAATGTAAAAGGTGGCCGGGCGAGGTGGCTCATGCCTATAATCCCAGCACTTCAGGAGGTCAAGGCGGGCAGATCGCCTGAGGTTGGGAGTTTGAGACCAGCCTGGCCAGCATGCGGAAACCCCATCTTTACTAAAAATACAAAAATTAGCTGGGCGTGGTGGCAGGCACCTGTAATCCTAGCTGCTTGGGAAGCTGAGGCAGGAGAATCGCTTGAACCCAGGAGATGGAGGTTGCAGTGAGCCTAGATCATGCCATTGCACTCCACCCTGGGCAACAGAGTGAGACTCCATTTAAAAAAAAATAATAAAATGTAAAAAAGTAATCTCCAAAAAGGACTAGAACCACCATTCCTACCTACAACATCTTAAATGTCACTTTAAGAAATAACAACAACAACAACAACAACAAAAAAAAACTCACTCCGTATTCCTTAAGGATGGTGCCTCATGTTGAGAACAAAAGCAGTTCTCCAGAAGCCAGAATAATCAATCAGCCAAAGCATTTTCTAACCAAAGGAGAGGCCAGACAAAACTGTCGGGGATGTTGGCGTCAGGTGCCACCAGCAGTGGGAACCATAGGACCTCAGCCTCCATGCCTCAAAAAAGAACCTAAGTGTCAGAAGTAGAAGGTTGACCCTCCTCTGTCTTCTTCATCCCTACCTCATCCCAGAAATAATCGCATCAGAGAATCTAATGATTCTGATGGGGCATGGAGTGGGAAATCTAGACAGGGCTCAATATTGGGGCAGGGTGATGAGCAATCAACCTTTGTGCAGGCAGGGTTCCCAGACTCAGAGGAGGGAAGGAAGCCAGGCCTCTGCACAGGAAAGGAAGCCCTTGGGGGCAACTTAGGAACCCTACCAGTTGGCTGGCCTTCTGGGATACTACAGGTTTATTGGGGGTAACATTCCAAGCGGGGTAACAGGTCAACTAAGATGTATAAGATTAAAGTAATCTTAAAACCAGGCTCTGTGGTTTACGCCTATAATCCCAGCACTTTGGGAAGCCAAGGCAGGAGGATCGCTTGAAGCCAGGAGTTTGAGACCAGCCTCGCCAACATGGGGAAACAATGTCTCTACTGAAAAATACAAACATTAGCCAGGTGTGGTGGCTCACACTTGTAATCCCAGCTACTTGGGAGGCTGAGGCGGGAGGATCACTTGAACCTGGCAGGTGGAGGTTGCTGTGAGCTGAGATCCTGCCATTGCACTCTAGCCTGGGCAACAGAGTGAGACCCTGTATCAAACACAAAACAAAACAAAACAAAACAAAACAAAACAAAAAAAGAAGTAATCTTAACACCAATATATTTCTTGTTGACACAGATGTATTTAGTAATTAGATCACTCATTCATTCATTCATTCATTCGATGAACATTGCTAAAGGCCTCTTGTATACCAGGCTCTATGTGATTAATGGGGACACAGCATGGTCTTCATCTCTGGGAGTTTACAGTCTGTATAGGGCAAACAGCAATACAGTGTGAGGGAATCACAGCGTGCCAGAAGAACTCAGAGGAGGCAGCTCACCTAGCCCAAAGATCAGAGGAAATCAGGGAAAAACTTTGGGCCCGGATACTAGGAATATATACCATGTAATCCTTCCTTTCATTTGGCAAAATATATAAAAGTGAAATCAGAGTGCTGTCTTTTTTTTTTTTTTTTTTTTTGAGACAGAGTCTTGCTCTATTGCCCAGGCTGGAGTACAGTGGTGCAATCTCGGGTCACTGCAACCTCTACCTCCTGGGTTCAAGCGATTCTCATAACTCAACCTCCTGAGTAGCTGGAACTACAAGTGAGCACCACCACGCCTGGATAAGTTTTGTATTTTTGGTAGAGACAGGGTTTCACCATGTTGGCCAGGTTTGTCTCAAACTCCTGGCCTTAAGTGATCCGCCACCTTGTCCTCCTAGAGTTCTGGGATTACAGGCGTAAACCACCATACCCGGCCAGAGTGCTGTCTTTGTTACAACTTTTAATAATACATCACAAGCCTGTATTTCTTCTTTTTCAAAAAGTTGTTTAGGCCAGGCACGGTGGCTCATGCCTATAATCCCAACATTTTGGGAGGCTGAGGTGGGAGGATCGCTTGAGTCTAGGAGTTTGAGATCAGCCTAGGCAACACAGGGCAATCCCATCTCTACAAAAAAAGAAAAAGAAAAAAATAGCCAGGTGTGGTGGCTTGTGCCTGTAGTCCTAGCTACTCAGGAGGCTGAGGCAGGAGGATCACTTGAGCCCAGGAAGTCAAGGCTGCAGTGAGCTATGTTCATGCCACTGCACTCCAGCTTGGGTGACAAAGCAAGACCCTATCTCAAAAATAAATGCATTTTTTAAAGTTCTCATAAAGTTTTATGAGAACATGTGTATCTTGCATAGACTGTCTTGGGGAATGTATAGCTACCCAGGCCAGGCCAGGACACATTACCCTCTTGACAGCTGGTGACGTAGGAGCTCAAGGACAGTAGGCGACGTAGGAGCTCAAGGATAAGCCTTCAGGTGCTTGTTCTAAAACACCTTATCAGTACTATAAAAATCAATGCAAAATCCCTCAGTTACCAAAACTAAGTGGGTGAGCCAAGAGGACACTGTGATACTGGTTTTCCTGCTCCATACGTATACCACCCATCATGCTCCCAGCCACACTCACACCCTAGCCTGTTTATTCCTCAGCTCGCTCACCAGATGTTCATGTCTCTACCTTTGCTGCCTCAGACGTTCAGAAAAAGAGCGTGAGGACCTCCCGTCCCCACCTTGCATATGCTTTGTATAATTTTTTTCCTTTCTCCCTTCCCTTGGGGGTGGGGAGAGTGCTTGGAGTAGTGATGCTAAAAGTGAAGATAACTGAAAACTGGCTATGGGCAGTTTTGTCTTAAGCACATCATTTCTGAATTTTTTTTTTTTTTTTTTTTTTTTTGAGACAGAGTCTCCCTCTGTCACCCAGGTTGGAGTGCAGTGGTATGATCTTGGCTCACTGCAACCTCCGCCTCCCAGGTTCAAGCAATTCTCCTGCCTCAGCCTCCCGAGTAGCTGGGATTATAGGCCTCCAAGGTTCAAGCAATTCTCCTGCCTCAGCCTCCCGAGTAGCTGGGCTAATTTTTGTATTTTTAGGAGAGATGGGGTTTCACCATATTGGCCAGGCTGGTCTCGAACTCCTGACCTGGTGATTGCCAACCTCGGCCTCCCAAAGTGCTGGGATTATAAGCGTGAGCCACTGCACCCGGCCTCTGAATTCTTACAATGTGTGTCAGGTGGGGTTGGCATTCAGGGCTAGAAAGAAGCATATGATCCTTTTTTCAGAGAACATTGCTTTCTGCCCCCAAACACTGCTGGTCAGGGAGACTTCCTGAGGAGCTGTCACGTGGGCTTAGCTTTCATGTCAGGTGAAGAAGGGCAAGGGCTGTTGCAGACACAGTCTTGAGGGAGTGAGCTGCTCTCTTTGCCTCATTGTCTTTTGACCTCATTGCTTCTTTCTGTATGACTGCTCTGTTTTCTTCTTTGCTTAACCACAGTTTTTGTTTCCTCATAATTTTAGTATAAACAGAGCCATCGTTGCTATGGTTCATCTCAACCACCACTTCCAGCTTTTGGCCCAAGACTAACTACAGATTTTCTCAACAGTTCCCCATTTTGTAATTCCTAACTGGCCCAGTCCAATTTGCTCAACTTATTTCAGTTTTTGTTTTTGTTTTTTTTTAAATCTCAGATTATCAAAATTTTTTTCAGGATACTAAGCAGCCCATGGACAGGTTCCTCTTAGACAAGTGCTCATTCATTCATTCCTCACTTGTTCACTGAGTTTCTTCTTAGAATTCACTATATATATGAGATACAATAGTATACAAGAGACATATGACCCAGGTTGGAGACAGATAAGTTAACAGACAGTTAAAAGACCATGTTGGCCAGATGCAGTGGCTCACGCCTATAATCCCAGCACTTTGGGAAGCTGAGACAGTTGGATCACCTGAGGTCAGGAGTTCAAGATCAGCCTGGGCAACATGTTTAAACCCCGTCTCTACTAAAAATACAAAACTTAGGCTGGGAGCGGTGGTTCATGCCTGTAATCTCAGCACTTTGGGAGGCCAAGGCAGGTGGATCACGAAGTCAGGAGTTCAAGATCAGCCTGGCCAACATGGTGAAACCCCGTCTCTGCTAAAAATACAAAAATTAGCTGGGCATGGTGGTAGGCGTCTGTAATCCCAGCTACTCGGGAGGCTGAGGCAAGAGAATTGCTTGAACCGGGAGGTGGAGGTTGCAGTGAGCCGAGATTGTGCCATTGCACTCTAGCCTGGGTGACAGGGCGAGACTCCATCTCAACAAAACAAAACAAAATGAAAAAACAAATATTAGCTGAGTGTGGTGGTGGGCGCCTATAATCCCAACTACTTGGGAGGCTGAGGCAGGAGAATTGCTTGAACCCAGGAGGCGGAGGTTGCAGTGAGCTGAGATCATGCCACTTCACTCCAGCCTGGGCTACAGAGTGAGACTCCATCACAGAAAAAAAAAAAAAAAAAAGGAATGCATTGAATTTGGCCTCCATCGGCTAGAGGAGTGACAGTCGCAAAAGCCAGAGTTCAGTAATTTAAGGAATGAAGAGTGAGAAGAACTGAAGATAGAAGGTGAAGACAACTCTGGCCAATTAACTACGTGGAAATGGAGAGGTGGAAGGGGTTAAGGATGGTCATGAGCTTCATAGCATGTCTGTCTAAGCCACAAGGCTAGGAGGTGGTGGTGGACATTTGTCTTAAAAAAAAGGCACGCCAGGCATTGTGGGGTCTGTTTCATCTAGAGTGTTGTCAGTCAGGGAGGCAGGACTGGAGGAACTGAAGGCTGGAATCTGCAGGAGGGGACATGGAAAGGAAATTCTTCAAAGGCCTTTTCATCCCTGGTTCCCAGCACCCTACTTGGCTAAAACTGGAATGAACAGGCCCTTAGCAAATATTTATTGGCGGAAACTGAATGCCTGGTGAATAGATGGATGGGTGGATGAAAGTGAATTAAATATTGTTCTGCTCTATAGTCCCTTTTGTTGAGTTACAGAATATTGTTTATGGAAGGTGTTGTCTACTTTTCCTTGCACCACTGCAATGACTATTGTCTGTTATCAGGTGAACATTATAGATAAGCTAATGGGGAAATCCAGCTTCCTTGAAACTCCCAGTGATCAGAAATGAGGACAGAGAGGCAACGAGCCCAGGTCCTAAGCAGGCTTGACGGCTGCAAACAGCCCTGCTGCTAGAGACCCCAGAAAGAGGCTTCACACGTTCCTACATACAATCTTGACACATAGTACTTTAGTAAACACTCCATATGTTTGGGGTTGACTAATTTGAAGTATCTTACGTTTCAGTATTTTCTTCCTAAGGCACAATCAGATAGTGGACTTACCCAACTAACTTCTCTCATTTCCCCTTGCTCTGTGATGCCTCCACCACTCCACTGCTCTCCTCATACCTGCCCTATTTCAGGCCCTCCTATCATCAGTCTTTTCTTTTAAGTTTTCTGCTAATAAAGGAAATGCCTGCTTGTCCTCATCTTTTCTAGCCTCATCTCTACTCCAATCTGCCCTCCCTGGCCCTGGTTCATCTTTAACACAAGTTCTAGGATGACCTTCCTTCCTTCCTTCCTGCCTCCCTCCCTCCCTCTCTCCCTTCCTTCCTTCCTTCTTGACAGAGTCTCTGTTGCCAGGCTGGAGTGCAGCGGAGTGATCTCAGCTCACTGCAACCTCTGCCTCCTGGGTTCAAACGATTCTCCTGCCTCAGCCTCCTGAGTAGCTGGGACTACAGGTGGCCATCACCACGCCCAGCTAATTTTTATATTTTCAGTAGAGACAGAGTTTCACCATGTGGGCCAAGACGGTTTCAATCTCTTGATCTCACGATCCGCCTGCCTCGGCCTTCCAAAGTGCTGGGATTACAGGTGTGAGCCACTGCACCCAGCCAGGATGATGTTTCTGAAACACAGATCTGATGATGTTACTCCCTGCTTAAAACCCTTTGGTGGTTCTCTGTTGATTTTAGAATAAAGTCTCTCTCCTTTCTCTCTCTTTCTTTCTTCCTTCCTTCCTTCTTTCCCTCCCGCCCCCAACTCCTTCCTTCCCTCCTTCCTTCATGGAGTCCCACTCTGTCACCCAGGCTGGACTGCAATGGCACGATCTCACCTCACTGCAACCTCCACCTCCTGGGTTCAAGGGAGTCTCCTGCCTCAGCCTCCTGAGTAGCTGGGACTATAGGTGCATGCCACCACGCCCGGCTAATTTTTTTTTTTTTTTTTGTATTTTTGGTACAGATAGGGTTTCACTGTGTAGGTCAGGCTGGTCTCGAACTCCTGATCTCAAATGATCTGCCCACTTCAGCCTCCCAAAGTGCTGGGATTACAAGTGTGAGCCACCATGTCCGGCAAGTCTCAGTTTCTTAGTAGAGAAGACAGGAGCATTCAAGGCTCTTCAGGGTCTGGTCCTTCTTCCACCTTCCTCTTCAGCAATGTCAAACTGCAGTAGCGCCAGCATCATCCAACAGCACGCACCTGCTGTCACAGCCACATGCCTTCGCTTCCTGCTTCTGCTGCAGCCTGAAATACTGCCCTCGACTCTGCTCCGTTCCTTTGTGTCTGGAAGCTTCAGAGCCTCCTTCCTGACATTTGTCTCACGGCCTCCTGCTGATTAAACACAGTCCAGATGGTGCTGCTGCTTCTCATCTGGCTGGGTGAGATTCTGTTTCAGCTTCTGATTTCCACGAAATATCCAATCCTACCAGGCATTTGGGGATTTGGGTAGTGTACTAAGGATGTGAGGAGTGTGGGGGGAAGGGGTATACTGCACAGTTCACACAATTTACACCTAAGATTTCCCATATGAGGTCTTTCCTCTTCAAAATTCCCTTGTTTCAGTCAGCTTCCCAGCCCAGGGTATTTTAGTCTTCCCCCTTCTCTTTGTCGGAACACATGCGTGCATGCATATGTGTGTGCGTATGTGTGTGTGCGTGTGTGTGCATGCATGCATGTGTGTATGCGTGTGTTGCGGGTGTGCATGCGTGTGTGTGCGTGCGTATGTGTGTGTGTGCTTGCGTGTGTGTGTGGTTGCGTGTGTGTGTATATGTGTGTGTAAACCTCCCTTGTCTAATGCAACACAATCCCGCCCTTTCTCTACCCAAGTACCAGGCGGCCATAGGGTAGTTTTTCATAGATTATCCTAATTTCTTCTCAGGACACTTTGGCACCAGTTGCTAAAAAAATTAAAGAGGCATCCATACCTTACACATCTCTCTCACTCAGTTTGCTGTGAGCTCCTGAAGGCCAGGCCCATGTCTAATCCATCACTTATCCTGTTCCACCTGGAGCCTGGCACAGACATGGCCAGGCCACAAATGAGCCACTGGACTGTGGTGTGGCTAGAAGAGGCTGGGAAGTGTGGGGATATCAGGTCAGTAAGCAATGCTTTCATTTTTCATCCTGGAGGGTTGGGTTTCTGATGAGCTACCCCCACCCAGAGCTGATTCATACCCAGAAATATATCCTCTGCCTCTGTCGATACATCTCGGCCTTTCAGACCCCCATTAGGCCAGACAAAGGATCCATCTGCTGGGTTCTTTCTTTCTTTTCTTTCTTTTCTTTCTTTTCTTTCTTTCTTTCTTTCCTTTCTTTTCTTTGACGGAGTCTCGCTCTTTAGCCCAGGCTGGAGCGAAGTGGTGCGATCTCAGCTCACTGCAATCTCCACCCCCTGGGTTCAAGCGATTCTCCTGCCTCAGCCTCCTGAGTAGCTGGGATTATAGGCGTGCACCACCACACCCAGCTACTTTTTTGTACTTTTAGTAGAGACAGGGTTTCGCCATGTTGGCCAGGCTGGGCTCAAACTCCTGACCTCAGGTGATCCACCTGCCTCCGCCTCCCAAAATGCTAGGATTACAGGTGTGAGCCACCGCGCCTGGCCTGCTGGGCACTTTCACGAGGCATTCCCTCCTCCAGGAAGCTGGTGTCCCTCTGTGGCCATCCCTGGGAACCACATTTCCCACACATCATCTGTCAAACAGCAGGTGCCAAGTATACTCCCACCCTTACTGCCCCTTGCTGAGCACAGGTCCGGCCATCTTTCAGCCTCCCCACTGGTCTTCCTGTCTCCATTTCCACCTCTTCCAGTCTGTCCTCCACACTCACACTAGAAATATGGTTCTAGGCCGGGTGCGGCGGCTCACGCCTGTAATTCTTGCACTTTGGGAGGCCAAGGTGGGTGGATCACTTGAGGTCAAGAGTTCAAGACCAGCCTGGCCAACATGGCGAAACTCCACCTCTACTAAAAATACAAAAATTAGCCAGGCGTGGTGGCACGTGCCTGTAATCCCAGCTACTTGGGAGGCTGAGGCAGGAGAACGGCTTGAGCCTGGGAGGCGAACATTGCAGTGAGCCGAGATCACGCCACTACTCCAGCCTGGGCAACACAGCAAGATTCCATCTCAAAAAAAACAGATGGTTCTAAATGCTAAACTGACCTTGACCTTGACCACCCCCCGCAAACCCCAGGTAAAACTCCTTCCATGGCCCCCCTACAGCTTTATTTTAATAACTTTATTGATAAACAATTTAGATACCATAAAATTTACCCATTTTAAGTATACGGTCAGGTGAATTTTAGTAAACTTATAGTTGTGTAACCATCACCCAAATCCAGTCTTAGAACACTTCCTCATTCCCAAAGTTTCCTTGTGCCTTATATTCTCCACTTATGCAGTCAATCCTACTCTCACCTCTTAGCCCTAAGTAACCACTGACCTGCTGTCTCTATAATTTTGTCTGTTCTAAAAATTTCATGCAACATGCTGGGCATGGTGGCTCATACCTGTAATCCTTGTGCTTTGGGAGGCCAAAGTGGGAGGATAGCTATGAACTCCTGGAATTTAAGACCAGTTTGGGTAACATAGTGAGACCCTCTCTATACAAAAAATTTTAAAAATTAAGCCGGGCATGATGGCTCATTCCTGTAATCCTAGCACTTCTGGGAGGCTGAGGCAGGAGGATAGATAACCTGAGCTAAGAAGTTTGAGACCAGCCTGGACAGCATGGCAAGACCCCATCTCTAAAAAAAAAAAAAAATTAGCTGGGCATGGTGGTGCATACCTGTAGTCTGATATACTCAGGAGGCTGAGGTGGGAGGACCATTTGAGCCTGGGAGGTCGAGGCTGCAGTGAGCCATGACTGTGCCACTGCATTCAATCCTGGGCAACATAGCAAGATCCTGTAACAACAGCAACAACAACAAAATTAAAAAATAAAAACAGAAACTTCATGCAGATGGAACCATACAACATGTAGTTTTTGTGTATGACTTCTGTTTTGGGCTGAATTTTGTCCCTTCCGAATTCATATGTCAAAGTCCTAACCTCCAGGACCTCAGAATGTGACTGTATTTGGAGACAGTCTTTAAAATGGTACTTAAGTTAAAATTAGGGCATTAGAGTGGGTCTTAATCTAATGACAGATGTCCTTATAAGAGATGAGGACTTGTACATGTACAGAGGGAAGACTATGTGAAGACATGGGGAGAAGATGGCCTTCTGCAAGCCAAAAAGAGAGGCTTCAGAAGAAATAAACTCTGACAACACCTTGATTTCTAGCCTTCAGAACTGTGAGAAAATAAATTTATTTATTTTGTTTGTTTGTTTGTTTGTTTTTTGAGATGGAGTCTCACTCTGTTGCCCAGGCTGGAGTGCAGTGGCGCAATCTCAGCTCACTGCAACCTCTGCCTCCCAAGTTCAAGCGATTCTCCTGCCTCAGCCTCCCCAGTAGCTGGGACTATAGGCGCCCACCATTACACCTGGCTAATTTTTGTATTTTCATAGAGACAGGGTTTTGCTAATGTTGGCCAGGCTGCTCTCAAACTCCTGACCTCAAGTGATCTGCCCGCCTCAGCCTCCGAAAGTGCTGGGATTACAGACGTGAGCCACCGCACCTGGCCAAAATTTGTATTAAGTCATCTAGTCTGTGGAACTTTGTTATGGCAGCCCAAGCAAATGAATATATCATCTTTCATGTTAGTGCAAACATCAGTAGTTGATTACTTTTTATTGCTGAGTAGTATTTTATTGTATGAATGTACCATATTTTATTTATTTACTGACCAGATGATGGATGTTGGATAAGCTCCAGTTTTGGTACTAAAAAATTTGCATACGAGTCTTGGTGTGAATGTGTTTTTATTACCTAGTGGTGCATCTCAGTGCTTTTTTAAATTTTATTTTATTTTTTGAGATGGAGTCTCACTCTGTCACCTGGGCTGGAGTGCAGTGGCATGATCTCAGCTCACTGCAACCTCAGCCTCCCGGGTTCAAGCGACTCTCCTGACTCAGCCTCCCGAGTAGCTGGACTACAGGTGTGCACCACTACGCCCAGCTAATTTTTGTATTTTTAGTAGAGACGGGGTTTTACCATGTTGGTTGGCCAGGATTATCTCCATCTCTTGACCTCGTGATCCGCTTGCCTCGGCCTCCCAAAGTGCTGGGATTACAGGCGTGAGCCACCATGCCCGGCCGTTTTTGTTTTTTTTTTTTTTTTGAGACGGAGTCTTGCTCTATCGCCTGGGCTGGAGTGGAGTGGTGCAATCTCGGCTCACTGCAACCTCCGCCTCCTGGGTTCAAGCGATTCTTCTACCTCAGCCGCCTGAGTACCTGGAACTACAGGCCCCCACCACCACCCTTAGCTAATTATTTTTTTGTATGTTTTTATTAGAGATGGGGTTTCACCATATTGGCCAGGCTGGTATCAAACTCCTGACCTTGTGATCTACCCACCTTGGCCTTCGAAAGTGTTGGGATTACAGGCGTGAGCCTCCATGCCCGGCCCTCTCAGTGCTTTTAAGATCAAGTTTGAGGCCGGGTACTGTGGCTAATACCTGTAATCCCAACACTTTGAGAGAATGAAGTGGCAGGATCACTTGAGCCCAGGAGTTTGAGACCAGCCTGGGCAACATAGTCATACCCCATCTCTACAAAAAATAAAGAAATGAGTCAGGCATGGTAGCGTGTGCCTGTGGTCCCAGCTACAGGGGAGGCTGAGGTGGGAGGTTCGCTTAAACCCAGGAATTTGAGGCTTCAGTGAGCTGTGACTGCGCCACTGTACTCCAGCCTGGGTGACAGAGCAAGACCCTGTCCCAAAAAAAGAGATCGAGTTTGAGCTTCTTACCACCTCAACTTCACCTCTCACCCCTAGCTACTTCTTACCTATGCTCCAGCAACACAGACTGCTGATAAGTCCAGGCACATACTGTGTTATTTCCCAAAAATCTTTACATATGCTGTGCTCTCTTCAGAAGTACCCTCCTCAGTGACCTCAGCCATAAAGAAGGCAGGTGTCTTCTCTGCCAGGCTAGTTTAGCGCTCCTTTCCTTTGCTCTCATAACCCTTTGAGGTTCTATCATGCTAGATTACAGTGTTAGGTTGAATTTTTTTTTTTTTTTAACTAGGCAAGTTTCTTAAGAAAAGGAATATTGTGTTATTTATTTCTGTATTCTCAGTGTCCAGGACCTATGTAATAATTGGTGTTCAAAAAATGTTTGCTTAAAAAGGAAATAAATAAACAAGTGATTTAGTCATTTGAAAAGTTTCCAGTGAGTGCCTACCATGTTTTTAGCACAATGCTAGCCACCACCGAGGCCACAAAATAAATAAAAGACCTATTATATGTCCTTAAGGGCCGGGTGCAGTGGCTCACACCTGTAATCCCAGCACTTTGGGAAGCCAAGACAGGCGGATCATGAGGTCAGGAGTTTGAGACTAGCCTGGCCAATATGGCGAAACCCTGTCTCTACTAAAAACACAAAAATTAGCCAGGCATTGGTGGCACGTGCCTATAGTCCCAGCTACTCGGGCAGCTGAGGCAGAAGAATTGCTTGAACCCGGGAGATGGAGGTTGCAGTGAGCCAAGATCGTGCCACTGCACTCCAGCCTAGGCAACAGAGTGAGAGTCCATCTCAAAAAAAAAAAAAAAAGAAAGAAAAAAATGTCCTTAAGGAATTTTAGTTGGGGAAACAAGACCTGCTCAGGAAAACGGGTTATAGAACAATGCAATAAAGAACCAAGTTGCTGAAGAGCACTGCACACACAGGTCTCCGTTCAGATTCTGGCTGAATGATCATCTGCAAGCCCCTAAGCTCTCTAGGCTTCAGTTTCCTCATCTGGAAAGTGGAGGTAATTACCAGATGTATTGCGTTTAAGGTACTATTGGAATACAGTGCTAATCATTAAACAATGCTGCTCCTCTGGACAGTGTTTTATAGAAGTTCACAAAGCTGATTCACGTTCTTTATCTCTTGTGATCAACCCTGTGAAACAGGGATTACAGTACAGCAGTCATGGCAGATAGTAAAAATGACCACAAATTATCCCCTTTCCTCTACCCACACCTTTTGAAATTGCCTTTGCACATTCAGTCTGGGTTGGCTTTGCAATAACTTGAAACACGCTTGAGCACGGAGGCTTGTCTTCTCTCTCTCTCTCTCTTTTTTTTTTTTTTTTTTTTTTTGAGATGGAGTCTTGCTTTTTCACCGGGGCTAGAGTGCAGTGGCATGATCTCAGCTCACTGCAACTTCTGCCTCCCGGGTTCATGCGATTCTTCTGCCTCAGTCTCCTGAGTAGCTGGGATTACAGGCATGCACCACCACACCTGGCTAATTTTTGTGTTTTTAGTAGAGACAGGGTTTCATCATATTGGCCAGGTTGGTCTTGAACTCCTGACCTCATGATCTGCCCGCCTCAGCCTCTCAAAGTACTGGGATTACAGGTATGAGCCACCATGTCCGGGCTGTCTTCTCTTGTTAAACTTGGAATCTTTATCCCGCCAACTCAATGAGCCTAAGCTAGCCTGCTGGAGGATGAGAGGCTATATGGAAGAGCATCAGAGTGCTCCAGCCAACTGCTGATCATCATATATGTGATTGAGCCAACTCACCAGCTATCCACAGACCCATGCATGTGGGAATCCAGCATAGATCAGCTGAACTGGCCAAGACCAAAACTGTGACCTGTATAAATATACTATACTGTAGGACTGTGAACTAAACAAAATGATTGTTGTTTTAAGCCATTGCATTTCAGGGTGGGTCATTTAACAACAAAAGCTCACTGAGACAGAGATGCAGAGCAATAAAGCTGTGGAGCTAAGCAATCCGAGTTGGAAAGACAGCTCTGCCATTTTCTAGCTATATGGCCTTGGGCAAGCCACTCCATTTCTCAGAGCTTCAGTGTCCTCACTTGAATAATGGGGGTAATGGTAGTGCCCATTTCCTGGGGTTGCAATAATTCAGTAAGATGATAGATGTCTGACATTAGCTTGTATGAAGCTTGGCTCAGCCTAATGGGAGCCGTTGTTACCATTGCTCTGTTGTTCGGATGAGTAAACACAAGATGAGAAAACTAAACTCCCAGGTGTTTGGTCACTTTCCCCAAGGTCAGTCAGCCAGAAAATGATTGAACTTGGGACTCACACTCAAGATGTCTTAATTCCTACCAAGTGTAGGATTCCTAATAAGACTAGTGGGGTGACTGGCAGGGGGTGGGGAGGGACACTTATTGTCTACCTGGTGACAAATTTCCTTGTGTCCTGATTTCAGTAGGAAGCCAAAATAGGCTGGAGGTAATGAATAATCAAACTGAAGTTCTACGAAGATTAGTCGGTAGCACAAAGTACAACTCACTGGAAGGCACTGGCAGTTTCAGCCCTTCATTCTCTGAATCCAGTGTCTTATCAAGTTGGATTTTCTTTTACTGTTTCTCAAATCCACTCATTTCTCTTTCTCTCTCTCTCTCTTTTTTCCCTTGCCCCTGTTCCTGGAGCTGTGCAATGGCTTCCAGCTTCCTTGGCGACTTCCACTGCAATCCTCTTTCCTCTCCTCTCATCCTTCTCCAGTCACACTTTCAGCTCTGTGGCAGCACATGCCTGATGCCTACCAGAGGACAGATTCTGCTTGTGGGCTTTACCTTGGAGCCGGCTTCATGGATTCCAGGTGTTGGGATATAAGGCTTCCATGTGCCTGACACCCCAACCATCAAATTAGGGTATTGGAGATGTCCCCAACAAAGCCTCTCAGAGCTGACCCTTTATAAGGGTGGCACCTGAATCCTACTGAGGGCCTGCAGGTACATACCATCGGTGAGCAGCAGATGGCAGAGTCACCTCTCCTTTTGCCATCTCCCATTATTGCCACTCCTTCCTCCATGAAGAATAACAATGAAGATAGGACCTCAATAAACAATTAGAAAACGCTCTGTGTGAAAACGTTTAATTGAATTAATTGCCCAAATTTAAAGAATAAGGGATTTCCTAGTAAAATCGTGTTTCAGGCTTTTAAAAAATCCAAATATCTTGTGCCATACCATGGTGGAGCCTTGGTCCTTATCATTCCCTCTGTTCTCCCAACACGGAGGCCAAGTTATTTTTGCCATTGATCAAGGTGGTTGTACTATTATTTTTCTTAAAACTTTTTTTTTTTTTTTTGAGACAAGGTCTCACTCTGCCACCCAGGCTAGCATGAAGTGACACCATCACAGCTCACTGCAACCTCCACCTCCCACGTTCAAGCTATCTTCCCACCTCAGCCTCCTAAGTAGCTGGGACTACAGGCACGTGCCACCATACCAGCTAAGGTTCATATTTTTTGTGGAGACAGGGGTCTCCCTATGTTGCCCAGGCTGGTCTTGAACTCCTGGGCTCAAGTGATCCACCCGCCTCGGTCTCCCAAAGTGCTGGGATTACCAGCATGAACCACTGCACCTGGCCTAAACATTATTTTTAATGTGTGAAATATTTATTGATCATGTCTTTAACAAAAGTAAGAAAATTCTGGGCGTGGTGGCTCATGCCTATAATCCCAGCACTTTGAGAGGCTGATGGGGGTGGATCACTTGAGGCCAGGAGTTTGAGACCAGCCTGTGCTACATAGCAAGACCCTGTCTGTACAAAAAATTACAAAAATTAGCTGGAAGTGGTGGCACATGCCTATAGGTCCAGCTACTCAGGAGAAGGAGGTAGAAGGATTGCTTGAACCCAGGAAGTTGAGGCTGCAGTGAGCCAAGATAGCACCACTGCACTCTGGCCTGGGCAATAGAGTGAGACCCCATCTCAAAAAAAGGAGGTGATAAATTATAAGTGAATAAAATATAATTGAATAAATGAAAGAGTAACACCCTCTGGAGGTTGTAGGCATTTGAGATTGTCACCTCTAATCCAACCCCTCTCCCCGCCTAGCCTCCAATCTCCAACTCCTGCTTTTTTGGATGAGATAGCTGAGACCCGGAGACACAGAATAAATTGTCCAAGGTCACAAAGGTAGGAAGTGGCAAAGCCAGGAGCAGGAATCATGTCTTTGGACTCTGTCTCCCCTGCTTCTTCCATATGTCCTATGGCCACAGAGCTTAACAAACAATTGTTGAATTGATGACAAGAGGCCTAGTGTAGGGGGAAGAACATTAAGTTGGCATAAGGAGTTCTAGATTCTAGTCTTAGCTGTACCACTGACTGGCTGTGTGACCTTAAGCAAGTCACTTTCCTTCTCTGGATCTCATTCTCTACATCAATGTACAAGGAAGATTAAATTCGGCACTGAAGGTTAACTGGGAAGTGTGTCACATTAGCCAATTATAGCCATTTTGTCCTGGGACTAAGAACTTGGCCCCAAAGAAAATAGTAAAGGCCTCATGGTTATAAAGAATATAAATCAATATTGTCTTATTTGAATAAGAAAAAAGTTTGTTAAGATAATTTTCTATAACTCATGGAGTCACCAGAAAGCCTGAAGAATTAGGGTCAGCAAATGGGCAGAAAATGAAAACATATGCCCACACAGAACTTGTGTATGAACGTTTATAGCAGCATTGTTCGTAATAGCCAAGACATGGAAACAACCCAAATGTCTGTCAACAGATGAATGGATAAACAAAATATGATATACAATGGAATATGATTCAGCCATAAAAATGAATGGTATATGCCACAACATAGATGGACCTTGAAAACATCATGCTAAATAAAATAAGACAGCTGCAAATGGCCACATGCTGTATGATTCCATTCATGTGAAAGTCCAGAATAGGGAAATTTATACACAGAAAGCAGATCAGTAGTTGCTCAGGGCTGGGAAGGGGTAGAGGTGTGGCTGGGATAGGAAATGATAGTTAAAGGGTATGGATGTTTTTTGAGGTAATAAAAATTGGCTATGGTGATAGTCTCACGTATTTGTAAATATACTAAAAGTCAAGGAATTTTACACTTTAAAAGAGCAAATTGTAAAACATGTAATAGCAAAAACTGCAATTATTTTTGCACCAACCTAATATTTCAATAAAGCTGTTTAAAAAATGGCAGAGACTAAAGGAGCCAAGACAGGTACTACCTTAGCCCAAATCCTGCTATGGAACCAATTCAGTAACGACGCCACTGCCACCTCTATCCCTCCCCTGAACCCTGGACCCAGAGGCCACTCATTGCTCTGCTGGCATTGCTGCCCTATACCTAGATGTTACTGCCACTGCCTCCACCTCTGCCAAAACGAACTCTCCGCTATCCCTGCTTCTTTGTGGCACAAGTTTCTTAATCAAAGTTCCAAGAGGACATATCTAATTGATTGAGCCTATATCATATGCGCATGCTCTAGCTGTAAAGGGTGTGCTGGAAAGCAAATATCTGGACTTTTTCACTTCCATAATAGGAGACAAAATCTGCTTCTCTCCAACGCTCAGATGACCGAGAGTTCTCTGAATATAAGGAAGGGGTTGGTTTCAGATGTTGGGCAACCAAAACAAGAAAACCAGCCAACCAAGCAACAGAAAAAAATTTTAAAAACCTGGCATCTATACTTATATACATAATCCAGTTAAAATGCAAAGGCTGGGAGCACTGGGTCATGCCTGTAATCCTAGCACTCTGGGAGGCCAAGATGGGTGGATCATTTGAGCTCAGGAGTTTCAGACTGGCCTGGGCAACATGGCGAAACCCCACCTCTACAAAAATTACAAAAAGTTGCAAGAAATTGTAAATAAGATTAATTTATCATTGATGCCTATTGAAGTAAAAAGAGGAAAGGCTGGAAGTGGCAGACAGAATCCCTAGCTTGTTTGCTGTCATTCATTGTAAGTAGCACATTGCAACAACAATCATGCTTAAGCCCAATACAGTCACTAGGTTGTAGTTTTTTAAAATAAAGCAAATAAAAGCAGTATTGTCCTGGTTTTAAGCAAACAAACAAAAATTGAAATTCAGAGGTGGATGGCCTGGAGGTACAGAGAGAGTACAGAAAAGATGAGATAACACGTTGCTGTTATCATTTTGAGCTGATGAGCTATAGACCTCTTTTTCATGTTTGGTGAATACTTCATCTTTCAAAAAAATTTACAATTTTTTTTTTTATTTTTAGAGATGGAGTTTTACTCTGTCTCCCAGACTGGGGTGCAATGGCACAATTATAGCTCACTACAGCCCTCCCAGGCTCAAGTGATTCTCTTGCCTCAGCCTCCTGAGTAGCTGACTACAGGGGCAAGCCCACCAGAGTTTCTCATCACAGGATGAGATGGTTGTAGTATAATTTAATACTGTGGTCTTGTAAACCAGAAATGGAGAATCCCTCCCCAGGGCAACACAGGGAAAAAGTATTCCCACTTCACCGTCAACACCCAAAGCTGAAGTTCTAATTAAACTACTCCCTGAATTCTTCTCAGCACATACTTCAACTACTATGTCAGTATTAATCAACTAGCACTAATACATTAGCACTAATACTAATACATTTTAATCAACTAGCTTGGTTATTAATCAACTAGCACTAATTGTTAGTTGATTAATAACCAAGCTAGTTGAGTAAAAAGCAAGCCGGTTTCCTATCACAGGAACTGAAAATGCCAGACTCAATTCTCCAGAGTCCACTGCAACCAAGACATGGCATATGGCCTAAGTGCTACAAATCAGACCACCTGCCTTAGAGAGACTTTGAATTGGAAGCTAGTGAGGCAAAGGAGCAGGCCGTGCAGAATCAGTGTGAGCCATGACCAGCAGCAGAGTCCAGGGCCTGACCTTTACTGTCTGGATGGTGCCTGTGGTGGTAACACTTCCCCAGAGCAGCAGCTGGCATGTGTTCATGGAGCCAGTTCTATATGGTGAATTTAGGAGCTGCTCTTGCAGTGAAAGATCCCAGCCTTGTTCTCTGGCCCTCCAGGAGATTCTGTGAGCTACCTAATAGCTTTTCAATAACTCCTATTCTGCTTCAGTCGGCCGGAATATGTTTCTGTTGCTTGCAGGAAGGCATCCTGCCTGATAATGAGGAAAAGGAGCAGGAGCTATCAGTAGCCTAGGTGGCCTAGGATGGAGACTACATCAGGGCATTTAATAATTAAACTCCCAAAGCTCAAAGATTAAGAAAGGATTCTTTTTTTTTTTTCTTTGAGACAGAGTCTCGCTCTTGTTGCCTAGGCTGGAGTGCAGTGGCGCAACCTCAGCTCACTGCAACCTCTGTCTCTCGGGTTCAAGCAACTCTCGTGCCTCAGCCTCCTGAGTAGCTGGGATTACCACCACACCTGGCTAAGTTTTGTATTTGAGTAGAGACGGGATTTCACCATGTTAGCCAGGCTGGTCTTGAACTCCCAGCCTCAGGTGATCCTCCCACTTCGGCCTCCCAAAGTGCTGGGATTACAGGCGTAAGCCACTGTACCCGGCCATCTACTTTCTTATAGTATCCTCGCATGGCAGACAGAGAGTGAGCTCTGGTCTCTTCCTTTTCTTATAAGGGCACTAATATCATGGGAGCTCTACCCTCATGATGTCACCTAAACCTAATTACCTTGCAAGGGGCCCACCTCCAAATACCATCACATTGAGGGTTAGAGCTTTAACATATGGATTTTGGGGGGCACAAACATTCGGTCCATGGCAAACTATTGACTGAGCGACCTTGAAAAAGTCATTCATCTTTCTGAGCTCTAGTTATCTCAACTATAAGACAGAAATATTAAGAGTTTTGCCTCCCTCAAAGGGCTCTTGTAAGGATCAGATTAGATCATGGACATGAAAATACTCTATCAAGTATAAAGTGAACTTAATAAATGTTTGTAATTTATCTTAGTGCTTAACACAAAGTATGGCAGACCAAAGGTGCTCTTTAATATCTGAGGTAAAAGCCTGGATAACATGGTGAAACCCTGTCTCTACAAAAAAATACAAAAATTAGCTAGGTGTGGTGGTGCACACCTGTAGTTTCTGCTACTTGGGAGGCTGAGGTGGGAGGATCACTTGAGCCCAGGAGGTCAAGGCTGCAGTGAGCTGAGATGGTGCCACTAAGGTAACCAGCCCAGGGTTTAGCACTGAAAGTCTCACATCCTGGGAATCCCCTGGACATGGACGTAGGTTTGAGTGTCATGCCTTTTGCAAATGAGGAAAAAGAGGCTCAGAGAGATTATGCAACATGCCCTTAGTAAATGACAGAGTCAAAATTTGAACCCAGATCTGTCAAGGAGGAAATATGCAGGGAGAAGCTTTAGAATGATGGCTGAAGACTAACAAATCCTGCTTCTTAGCCATGTGACTCTGTCTCAAGCCCAGCTCGGTCTCAGCGCTGGTGGTGGGAGATTGCCCAGAGAAAGTCAAAATCTGGGCCCAGCCCCTGTCACCCGCTCGTCCTGGGCAGTCCCTGGCAGATCGTGGTGTTTTGTTTTCTTTTGTGTTTTTACTTCACAGAAACTCTGCTGTTTCTACAGGGTAATTAAGCCTCTCATGCCTCATCCTGTTTATATTTTGCTTTTGTGTTTTGTTTTGCTTATGAGTGAAAGAACAATTTAACCTTCTGAATCCAAACTACTTGACCCCTTAAAGCAGGTGTTTCTGGTCTTGAGCAATAGCATTATTACAAACACTTAGACAGAGGTAGGGGGATTCTGTGCCCAGTCAGCAACAGAAGCAAAGCATTTCTCAGAGACGGACGGGTAAGTTTTGTGTGGGGTGCAAACGAAAGGTGCCTAGAAAAGCAAAAAAAAAAAAAAAAAAAAAAAGCCTGATTGACCTCAAGGTCGAGCTTCCTTTCTGCTCAAATCTCACCTTCCCTCCCATCAGTGCACCTCATGCTGTGCTGTTGAATCCAGATTCGGGAGGCTAGCCTGTGGCCCCTAGCTCTGCCCACTAGTAGTGTGTGACCTAGACAAGTCTCTTCCCGCTCTGAGCTTCAGTTTTCTCATCTGTCAGATAAGGGAATCAGATGATTAAATTAGATGCTTCTAAATTAGATGTTTCCCAAGGGGCCCTTGTGGAGTTGTCACTCTAGGACACCATAAGGTACACATAATTGAACTGCTTCTGAAGGCAGGCTTCGGGCCAGGTGGTATGTGTGAGTGGATGTGGATGGGTGTGAGTGTGTATGCACGAGCATTTGAGTGACAGACCGTGTGTGTGTGTGTGTGTGTGTGGTTGTGTATGAATGTGCATGTAGGTCAATATTAAAAAAGATATTCCCGGCCGGGTACGGTGGCTCACATTTGTAATCCCAGCACTTTGGGAGTCTGAGGAGGGTGATCACTTGAGGTCAGGAGTTTGAGACCAGCCTGACCAACATGGAGAAACCCTGTCTCTACTAAACATACAAAATTAGGTGGGCGTGGTGGTGCATGCCTGTTATTTCAGCTACTTGGGAGGCTGAGGCAGGTGAATCACTTGAACCCAGGAGGTGGAAGTGGCGGTGAGCTGAGATCGCACCATTGCATTCCAATCTGGGCAACAAGAGTGAAACTCTGTCTCAAAAAAAAAAAAAGATATTCCCAAGGTTTGCTTAAAATTTCAGCTCTGGTGGAAGCTCATTCACCCCCACCCCTGCCCAACTCTCCTGAATTGCTCTCCCAGACTCAGCTTTCCCAGAAGGTGGGAAGTAAAGGCATTTTTCTTGGTGAGAGAGCATTGAGGACAGGAATAAGCCCTAACTTTGAAGTTGGACTTGGGGTTTGTATCCTGACTCTGCCCCTTACTTGGTATGTGACCTCCAGCAAGTCATTTACCTAAGCCTAAATTTCCTCTTGGAGCTAACAGTTCCTAGCTCAGCATAGTTGTGAGGCTAGGATGAAACAAGTATGTAAAATACTTGACATAGAACCTAACACATGGGACATTCTCAATCAGGACCAGCTACATAATTTGCAGGGCCCCATGCAAAATGAAAATGTGGGGGCCTCTTGTTCAGAAATTGCCAAGCATTCAAAGATGGCAACAGCAGAACATTAAACTAAGCAGGAGGTCCTTCTAAGTACAGAGCCCTGGACATCTATACAGGTGATGTGTTCTTGATGTTAACCTCCTTCCCTTCCAAGGACTGGTTTGTTGATTTGTTTCTATTTTAACAGGGGATTCTTAGAGAACAGAGAACCTTCAAGATCCAAAGAAATGACTGCTCAGTGGTGAGAGGCT
Organism: Theropithecus gelada; assembly: GCF_003255815.1. Taxonomy (NCBI): domain Eukaryota; kingdom Metazoa; phylum Chordata; class Mammalia; order Primates; family Cercopithecidae; genus Theropithecus; species Theropithecus gelada. Next base: position 66,505,162 of record NC_037682.1, on the reverse strand, counting down.
ATGCTAGACTGTGATGGGTGACGCTTTCCAGGAGTGCCCTCAAATCAAGCTCCTAGTAGGCCTAGGAGCCACCTACTTTTTTTGGGCTAACAGATGAAGTGCGGACATGAGGCCATTCAGCCCAAAGAAAAGCACACTTCCTGCTTCTCTGTCTCAGAAGGACTGTCTGGTGGCCCCAAAAGTAGAGCTGTCACTGGCTGTGGAGTCTCAGGAAAGGCTTGTCTGGAAACAAATAATTTCTTCACCAGCGCCAAGACAGTTTACAGATGCCATGGCAACGTCAGTAAGTTACCCTATATGGTCTAAAAAGGAGAGGAACCCTGAATTCTGAAAAAAACTCATGAATAATCCACCTCTTGTTTAGCATATAATCAATAAATGACCATAAAAATGGACAACCAGCAGCCCTCAGGGCTGCTCTGTCTATGGAGTAGCCAATCTTTGTTCCTTTACTTTCTTAATGAATTTGCTTTAGCTTTGAAACAAAAAAAAGAAAAAAAGAAAGAAAGAAAGAATTAAGTTCTCCACTCCCAGAAGTCCACAAGGAAGGGCAGCTTGTCATGAAATTCCCTTCAGTGGGAGGATGATTTCTTAGGTCCTTTCCCACTAAGGTAATAGGATACCAGGACAGTTGATGTTCAGGGAGATGGAAGTCAGGATTCAGGACACATTTTGTGATTTCTATTTGCTCCACAGCCTCTCCTTCTGGGCAGCATCTGGGATACTCAGGTGGTCAATCAGAAACCACTTACTGATGCCAACTGTCCCAGGTCCTGCACTGGGCACTAGGGACACAAAGATGAAGCAGACCCAGGCTCTGCCCTCAAGGGCTCACAGTCTGGTAGAGAAGATAAATATGGAAACAAATGATCACCATACTTGGGGTCAGGATTATGGCTGAGGAAAGCACAGGGTCTGTGGGTGCCCGAGGGAATGGTGACAGAACAGGAAAATCAGAATTTTCAAAGCAAAGAAGAGGAACAAATCTGTCGCAAGAAGGAGGGACAGCACAGAAGCGTGAAAGAGCATGGTTGGGGTAATAGCAGGCCCTCCCACATGAACAGAACTTGGGGGAAAGTGAGATGAAGCAAGAGTCATCCACCTCATCAACCACTGAAGAGGTCAATAGTTGCTCCCTAGTTGCTAGATCATAAGGGGCCTTGAATGTACAGCTATGGAGTTCAGGCTTAATCCTGTAGACTGTGGGGATCCAGATAAGTGATCTGGTTATATATGAATGTTAAAAATACTGCTCTATCAAAGGGAGGGCCTTTCTCATAAAAAAAATACTGCTCTGAAACTTCAACAAGATACCACCACTTACTGGCTGAAAGAAACAAAATGAAAAACACAAACAACATCAAGTGTTTTTTTTTTTTTTTTTCTTTTTGGGATGGAGTCTTGCTCTGTATCCAGGCTGGAGTGCAGTGGCGCGATCTTGGCTCACTGCAAGCTCCGCCTCCCAGGTTCACGCCATTCTCCTGCCTCAGCCTCCTGAGTGGCTGGGACTACAGGCGCCCGTCACCATGCCTGGCTAATTTTTTGTATTTTTAGTCGAGATGGGATTTCGCCATGTTAGCCAGGATGGTCTTGATCTCCTGACTTTGTGATCCACCCACCTCAGCCTCCCACAGTGCTGGGATTACAGGCATGAGCCACCATGCCCAGCCAACATCAAGTGTTAACAAGAATATGGAACAAATGGAACTCTCATGCATCACTGATGGGAGTGTAAACTGACATAACCACTTTAGTTTGGCAGTTTGGTAGTATTTTCTAAGGCTGAACATCTACAAGCCTGATGACCCAGCAATTTCCCACCTATTTACACCAACAACCACATATAAGAATGTCTACAGCAGCACCACTTGTAATAGCCCAAAATTGGAAACACACCAAATGTCCATCAATAGTTGATAGAATAAAGACATTGGACATAACCAATCATTGGAATACTATACAGCAGTGAGAATACCTGCAACAACTAAGGTGAATATCACAAACCTATTATGAGTGAAAGAAGTTGGACACAAAAGAACACATACTATACGATTCTACTTAACAGTTCAAAAACAGGCAAATCTAATTTTTGGTGTTAGAATTCAGGATAGCATTTAGCTTTGCAGGGTGAAGTGGCTGGAAGGAGGCACAGAGGAGCTTCTAAGCTGCTGGTCATGTTCTATTTCTCCACTTGAGTGTTGGTTGCATGGAAGTGCACTTTCTCAAAACTTACGGAACTGTACATGTATGATTTATGTACTTTTCTATGAATGTTATGCTTCAGTTTTTTTGTTTTTGTTTTTTGTTTTGAGATGGAATTTTGCTCTTGTCTCTCAGGCTGGAGTGGCAGTCGTGCGATCTCAGCTCACTGCAACCTCTGCCTCCTGGGTTCAAGCAATTCTCCTGCCTCAGCCTCCTGAGTAGCTGGGATTACAGGCATGTGCCACCACACCCAGCTAATTTTTGTATTTTTGGTAGAGACGGGGTTTCACCATGTTGGCCAGGCTGGTCTCGAACTCCTCAGATGATCCACCCACCTCGGCCCCCAAAGTGCCGGGATTACAGGCATGAGCCACCATGACCGGCCACTTCAGTTTTTAAAGTTGAATTTTGAAAATGCATTCCAGCTACTCTGTGGACTGGAGGGAGCAACTCCTCAGGCACAGAACCCACTGGAAAAGCTGTTGGAAGAGGGGAGGCACCTCCTGCTTTTTCATTTTCTACTCAGCATGCCATGTGCTTTTTGATGACTGTTTCTTCCAGGCAGGTTAGCTAAGCTGTTGGGAGAAGTGTGATAGATGGAAGGGACATCATAAGTAAGGGGTCCCAAATAACTCAAGAAACAAAAATCGAGACTTGGAAATCTCTTCCACCCCACCTCCTCCCTGAACCCACTCTGGCCGTGGGAGTGGATGGATGAAGGTCAGAGCAGGTGAGTCACTTGCTTCCTTAACCACTGGGAATATTTTTCCCACTCTGTGCATTCAGTCTCCCCCCACTTCCCAGACATGGAGGCTTAGCTTAGGATAAGACATCATGCATCCTTTCCCAGAGACTCAGTCTTCATTTCTTTTACCTCTTTTACGTCACCTAACTCCTTCTGGATCCTCAGGACAGGAACTGAGGCCCTGGGGATCAATGACAAGGAAGGAGCTGCTGAGAGAGGTCCCTGTCCACTGGGCAGAAGGGATACTCCAGTCCAGAGTGCGGCTGAGCACTTGGAACCTGGGAAGTCAGCCAGCATTTCATCTTTTGTTTTTTCCTCCAGGGCCTTCCTGTCTCAGAGGTGAATGGAGAGGGGTCATGGGGACTTCCTGGCCTCTGCAAATAAACCTTTCCATTGTCGTTGGCCAGGCAGTACTTCCAGGCCAGACAGCCTAGGTTGATGGGCAGTAACTGAAACAGCAATGCTGCCTTCAAAGGAAGCTTACCCCTAGTCCCATCAAAAGTCCCTGTGGGCTGGGCATGGCGGCTCACACCTATAATCTCAGCACTTTGGGAGGCTGAAGCAGGAGGATCACTTGAGCCCAGGAGGTCCAGGTTGCAGTGAGCCCTGATTGCATTACTGCACCCAACAGAGCAGGACCCTGTCAGAGATAAATAAATAAATATCCCTACAAGAGGAGGCCATACACTGCTGAGGTGGAAAAGTAGTCATGATTGCAGCCAGAACTTGACCACTCATTGTTGGCCCCCAACATCAGAGAATGTGAGGGCTGGTAGGGCCTGAGAAGTCAGCTAGTTTGTTTTCTGATGATTCCTCACACCCAGACAGTTCCTGACACATAATAGGGACTCGATAAACATTTACTGAATAAATGAGTGCATCTAGTCCTGCATCTTCATTTAAGTGAGCTGTCAGGAAAGCAAGGCCTGAAATGGAAAAGGATGTTTCCCAAGGACACACAGTGAGTTAGTATCAGAACCCAGACTAAGCTCAGGGTTCCTGAATCCCTGTTCTTTCTGTTAATAACTGGGTGACAATTGGCATACGGGGAGGGGAGCCATATTCTCCTCCTTCCTTAAGCCAAAGGAAACTGGGGACTTCAAGAAAACCACTCACAGAGCTTGACATGTTACCCTGAAGTTTGGGGATCGTAGATATGGAGTTTGACATATGATTGAGGAATTTAAAGATGAGAGACTGAATGGAATTTATAGGACAGGAGACAGATGGTTGGGCTGAGAGTAAACTCTTCTCCCACTGGCCGTGGGGCAAAAGCAGGTTTTTCCGAGGAACTGAGGCAGACCTGGAAGAAGGGAGCTGACCCAGGATCTTCCTAAAAGAGGTCTGTCCTCAAAAGAATTGCATTGAGGGCACTGGGACCCCAACAGAGAAGACGGGTTTCTCAAGTTCAGGAGCCAAGCCAGAGGAGAAGCTTTGCTTCTCAAGGGAAGTATAGTTGGGGGCTCCAAGGGAGGATCCCTAAAGGTTCCCCCCGTAAAGCCTTTCAAAGAAATGGAATTGGTTGCCCAAAACAGCAACATTGTATTATAGTTGACACCATTTTTCCTTCATCTTCTCTCCTTCTTGGAGGCAGAGATAGACTTACCTGGAAACTAATGAAGCTTAAGTTTCAGGGTCACTCACTTACAGACCTCTTTAGTCTCACAAATTTTGTACTTGTAATTTTGTATTTTAAAATATATATATATAAAATAAAATTTATATTATTTTTGTATTGATAATAAACAATTTTATACTGATGCATAAACAATTATCACAAACTCAGGCACTTACTACAAATTTATTATTTCTGTTTCTGTATACCAGAAGTCTAGGCAGGGCATGACTCAATTCTCTGGTCAGGATCTCAGCAGGCTGGACTGAAAGTGCTGGTCATGTATCGGGCTTAGGGTTCTCCTTCAGCTCACTGGTTATTGGCAGAACGCAGTTCCTTATGGTTGTAAGATTGAGGTCCCCATTGTCCTGCTGGTTATCAGCTGGGGACCACTCTCAGCTCCTATAGGCCACTCAAAGTACTTTGTCGCATAGCCCTCTGTTATGGACTGAATGATTGTGTTCCCCTAAAATTCACTTGTTGAAGCCCTAACCTCAATCTGATGGTTTGGGAGATAGGGCCTTTGGAAGGTAATTAAGGTTAAACAATGTCGCAAGGGTGAGATCCCTACCTAATAGGTTTAGTGTTCTTATAAGAAGAGACACCAGAGCTCGCGCGCTCTCTCTCTCTGCATACACACACTGAGGAAGGGCCACATGAGGACACAGCAAGAAGGTGGCCAACTACAAGCCAAGAAGCGAGCCTTCCCCAGAAACTGACCATGCTAGCACCCTGATCTTGGATTTCCAGCCTCCAGATCTATGAGAAAATACATTGCTGTTGTTTTAAGCCACTCAGTCCATGGTATTTAGTTATGGCGCCCTAGCAGACTAACACGCCCCCTTAAGCAGTTCACAGCACAGATGTTGCTTTCTTCTAGGCCAGCCACAGTGCATCTCTCTGGCTTCCTCTTTTGCAACCAGACAGAGAAAGTTATCTTCTTTTAAAGGGCTTGCCTGATTAGGTCACGCCCACCCAAGATAATCTCTCTTGCCACTTAACAGAATCACAGCAGTGATGTCACTGGATTCACAGGTTCCACCTACACCCAAAGGGGAGATTATACAAATGCAAAGGTCACTGATGGAGCGGGGGGATCATCTTAGAATTCTGCCTAATATAAAGAAGGCTGCCCAAATTGTGGAAGCTTCAGCCCCCACAAAACCTGAATCCACCCTGTCTGGAGGGGGTCAGAAACAGCTGCTATGGAATAGGGAGGAGGTGAGGGAGCAAGAAATAAGCCTTGTACACCTGCTCTACTGCTGCAGACTTCCTTTCAGTTTCAGGAGGGGACAAATCAACTTCTATGTGCTTGGAGATCTGATATCACACAGGGCTAGATCAGGGCTAGGTGATCACACAGATTATACTCTGCTTTTTATTTTTATTTATTTTTTTCTGAGATGGAGTTTCACTCCTGTCGCCCAGGCTGGAGTGCAATCGTGCAATCTCAGCTCAACGCAACCTCTGCCTCCCGGGTTCCAGTGATTCTCCTGCCACAGTCTCCCAAGTAACTAGGATTACGGGCACCCGCCGTCACGCCCAGCTTTTTTTTTTTTTTTTTTTTTTTTTTTTTTTTTTTTTTTTTT